>NC_057813.1:640735335-641035335 GCF_018294505.1 Triticum aestivum
ATCATTTTTTTCCGGACGCACTTCCTTGCGTGCGAAGATGTAGCTGGTGGGTCCCAGCAGTCAGGGGGGCGAATCGTTTTTTTTCAGACGCACTTCCTTGCGTGCGAAGATGTAGCTCGTGGGTCCCAGCAGTCAGGGGGCGAAACATTTTTTTCGCGAAATACGGTGGCCCGTCCGGTGGGTCCCCGCTGTCAGGTGGAGGAATAATTATTTTTCGCGTAATAAGGAGGCACTTCCTTGCGGCTTCCATGGACCCAGCTGTCAGCCTCTCCACGTACAGTCCACGTCCGATGGAAGTCGTTCCTTGACCACGTTGACCACGCCACGCCGAGAGCACCACGGCGATGGACGACGGCGAGGCCTAGGAAGGGGACGACGCGGAGCCGGGAAAGATGCCTCAGTGGCTGCACACGCGGAGAGGAGTACGAGGGTTCACTGGTTCGGCTGCGCTGTCGTCGCCGCAGAATAACAGGGGGTGTGGGTCAGTGGGTGAGTGGACGGATGGCCTGGCCAGCGGTGGGAGTAGTAGGGGGCGGTGGGGCCTCCGCGGCAGCACAGCCGGCCACGGGAGGCAGGAGCAGGCGACACGACCGGCGCTACTTTGAGCGGCTGGAGCAAGAAGGCCAGACGTTGAAGAAGCACGATGGCCGTTGGATGGACATCGTACGGTCACTGCAACTAGAATAATTTATATTCACTAAGTTGACAAAGCCCTTGGTACGTCAACTTAGTAGGCCCACAGGTCAGCTTCCAAAATGGTGCGCCCCAGATGTCAGGGGGATGAATCATTTTTTGGGCGGGTGAAGCTAGAATATCCAAGATTGAAGAAGAAGCACGGAATCCGTTGGATGGACATCCAACGGCCACTACTGCTAGAACCGTGTGTTGACTATAAGTTGACAAAGCCTTGCATGCCCGTCAACTCTGTTTTTAGGGGACGTGTCAACTTAGTAAGGCCAGAAGTGTGTGGCAGAGAACTTAGAGCCCATTTGAGATTTGTAAGAATGTGTAGCCCATTTTTGACTTCTAATGGAATTTACTACAGCCCATTTACAGTTTTTTAAAACTATAGCCCATTTCAACCAACCATTCAAAACAGAATTCAATTAAATTTCCCACATTTTGATGGGATCCGAATATTTTTATCCCGAAATTTTAGTCAGATTAAATACAATTTCAATATAAATTTATATTGCGTAAGAATCCAACAAAACATTCCGCTTGCAACAATTAATGAAATTAAAATTTTCAATATTCCAAAAATAATATTTTATAAAGTAATCACTGTTTGGTGCATTTTTTTATAGTTACTACCCAGTTTTTATAATTACATCCCATTTATTATTTCTTAAAGCCCATTTTCTTGTTAAGCCTAATGCATCCCTCCTAGGAAAGATTTGCAGCCCAGCGGGGCGGAGAATAACAACTTGACCTTCCCTGGGTATTCCTAAAAAAAAGTATAGCTGGGGTAGCCATTTTCAGCTTGAAAAAAATTAATATCTGGGCTGGATATCTGGCCTGGGCTAGACAGGCCACAGCCCACCCAGTTAATACCTGCAGCGATGTTTTCATTATTGTTCAGAGGAGAAAAATTAATATCTGGGGTAAACATCGAAAAACTCTGCAGTGCTCACACCTCAAAAACACAAATACTGCTCGAGCTGCTTGGTCCCAGCTGTCGGTCGCTTCTTGTGCAATTCTCTCGTTTATTGACTACTCCCTCCTTTCAGGTTTATAATGCTCAATTCAAAAATCTCACCAATCAAGGTAGATGGCGAGTGGTGGAATACTTTTTCTAGTTTTGCAAAAGCACCTAATTAATGCTCTTGTTATCCTCAAAAAATTATGTTTATCAATGCATTAATTGCAATGCATGCATGCATAAAGTACATGCATTTGTCAATTTTCTCTTAACACTTGCATGCAATGATTTAATGCACCTTGAAATCTAAACATGTGATGGAAAACAACCAAATTGAGCCTTATAAAATGGAAAAAATAAAATTTTGAGATAAGCCCTATAAACCGGAAATGAGGGAGTACATAGGTAGACAATGGTATGGGACCGTGATGTCAGGAAACCAGGAGGAAGCAAAATAAATTATATATATATATATATATATAATAAGGAGGCACTTGCGAACGTGAGGCTATGGACCTGGTGGGTCCCCATTGTCATCCTATCCAAGTAAAGTGATCTCCTCGCCCGCGCGCGCTTTCTGCCCGAAACAGTCAGCGCCGGCCGCCCCGCTTCCCGGTGTAGGCAATTGCTCCGCCTTCAAACGACACAAGTGCCTTCCGTCCATCCATTTGTCGCACACATTAATGATACACGGCTGCCGAGGCGGCTACTCCGGCGTCACACATCCGTCCCTCCGCCCGACCACCATTGCTATATAAACTGCTGCGCCGGCCATAGCCGCAGTCATCCGCATCCGTTGCCTTTCTCTTGTCCACACCACTACTGCCCACCATGGCTTCCTCGCGCTCCAGCGCTCTTCGAGACGGGCGGATGACGGACCACAAGGAGATAGCAGCCATTGCTGCCGACCGGCTGGCCGGCAGGAAGCCGGAGGACGACGACGTCCCAATGGAGAACATGGTAGTCGACGATCGGGCGCCAACCCCCTCCTCTGCGCCATCCTCGCCGGTGCATTGCACCATGACCATCGGTGAGGCCCGTGCCCAATATATGGACAGGGTGAGGCAGATGCGTGAGGAGCAATTCCGGGAGGCGCAGGCCGACGCCGCCTACAACCACCATCTCCTCCAGGAGCACCTGTAGGCAGAGGAGCAGATCGCCGCGGAGCGGGCGGAGCAGGAGGCGGCTGCTCGACTCGTACCGCTCCACCCGCAAGGGCCGCCTCGAGCGCTGGCGATGCCGCATGCGGGTGGCGGAGGCTGCGGACGCCTACAAAGAGGCTAGCAAAGAGGGCGATGAAGCGGGCGAGGCATTGTTTGGCGAGACCGAGGACAAGGCAGAGGACAATGCCGGCTCCGACGAGTCCCCGCTCTGCTGGCGTCGACGATGCCCCGTGGCGCCAACAACGAGGCAGAGGACACCACCGGCTCCGCCAAGGCCCCGCGGCGCCAACAACGAGGCAGAGGACACCACCGGCTCCGCCGAGGCCCCGCCCCGCCAACAACAAGGTAGAGGACATTGCCGGCTCAGCCGAGGCCCCACCGTGCCGGCAAGGTGGGGAGGATTTCCACCGCTCCGCTGAGGCGCCGCCCGCCGGCAACGAGACAGAGGCATCACCGGTTCCGCCGAGGCCCCGCCCCGCTGCCAACGAGGCCACACCACACAGAAAACGAGGAAGAGTAGAACACGGTAGGTCGCCGCCGCTCGGGTCCAAGTAAGGCCACCGCTGCTACCCTCCGGTTGAAGCCAAGCTAGGCGGGTTGACCATTGACGGCCGGTTAGCTTCCTGGCGAAGATGTGGAGTCGGAGAGCTGCGCTGGAGAAGAACTCTGCTTCTACTTAACTGCTGGTGTAGTTAGTTGACTAACATGTGGGTCCAACAGGCCACATGTCAGTTACGCAACTGCACCTGCAGTTAAGTCACTGAAGCTTCTGTTCGGCTCAACGGGACACAGGTGGGTAGCTTCGGTTAATTAATTATACCTCCAGCGCACCCCTTTTTAGTTTTTTTTTTCAAAAAGGAGGATGACCCCCGCCTCTGCATCTGGGAGATGCATGCGGCCACAGACACCCCTTTTTAGTTGAAGAATGTATGAAATGTAATGAAATCCGGCATGTTTATATGAAATCTGACCGTGTATGAATGAATTTATTTCGATTAGGTCGAATTCCTGTATCACTGGCATTGGATGAACATGCAAAACAATACGTACTAGCATTATTCCCAGGGTGATCACCACGTTTGCAGCAGTTTCACATGTACTCCCTCCGGTCCTTTCTAGTCTGCATACAAGTTTTGTCTGCAGTCAAAGTATCTCTACTTTGACCAATCTTATACAAAAAAGTATGCACTTTCACAATGTGCGACGTAAAAAGGAACAGAAGGAGTACAAAGAGTTTGAGCAGCTTTTTAGCGTTTCTGTACATTGCAATCAAACACACAGGCCTGGCAATTCATAGAGAACATTCAAAACAATCAATGATTATGCATCTCAGCGACTCACATGTCAGTGGCAATATTTACTTCACAACTAAAGAACAAAGAAAAAATAGATCGCCGCTGCTGACAGCAAAGGGTGTCCCATTCGAAAATATCAAACACATATCTTGCTAAAATCAATGAGCGAAATTTGACAAGGTTGTCGCATTCCAAAATATCAAATGCCTACGATTGTGGAATGGGCAGGGTTTGCCATCAGTTCAGACATTAACATGGCAACTCGTGCTAAATAAACTAGCTGTTCTTTTTGTGCAGTTCCACCAAAATCAACCAAATTCACGCGTAGCTTGTATGATTTCGCCCTTATATGTTGCAACGCCTTGAACTTATGGGCACCTCCTTTCTTGTGGTGGAAATTAATGATTCGATGTATTCATGAACATTTTGTGCAGTTCCCGTTGAAATCAAGCTGAGCACCCCTGTTTGCACAAATACAAAAAAGTGATTAGTATAAACCAAACTGTACTATGAATTGACAGTTTCAACAGTCACATACATGGTCCATGTAGAGCACACTTTTAGAAAAATGGAACTTACCAGAAAGAATCCTAGAACAACATTGTACTCGCGCATCACAGCAAAAAAATGGAGATTTGTCAGTCCTTCTGAGCTGAAGTTAGTTTGGTCTTGTGGGGATTAATGTAACCATCCTTCAACTTCTCCTTCTGATGAGAAGATAGACAGTGCTTCTTCATCTTGGCATAATCGGTACTAGTCACTTCACGTACTCCATATTCTTCTTCAGAGGAAGATGATCCTATTGTACAAAGACAAGAGGACTACTAAATGCTAGCATCCATGTTTGCTCGAAAAAAAGGAAAGGAAATATTTAAAACAACACAGATGAAGCACTTCCCAAGGACAATACCACTTTTTCATGACAGTATCTAGATAGTAGCACAACACCAACAGAGATGACAAAGCTCAATCATATGGATGAAATCAGTGGGCGAGTACCAACCGTTGTCAGGAGGCTGATTGTGTAGAGCAACAGATGAAGCACTTCTCGGGAACCATCTGTTGCTATCTACGGGGGTGGCCATGCTTACTATATACAACTCGATTAGTTTAATGTTTCCAACATCTTCTTATGCAGTTCCACTAAAATATATGGTATCTTCAATGAAGATCCATGTTTGCACAAGTAGAGATAATTACGTATGGCATCAAATCAGTGGAAAAACAATTGCTCGTTCCAGCTATAGCAATAAATTAAGATGCAAAACTATATCATTACTTGTGTCATCACAGTTCCAGTGCTTCATTACAGCACCGGGAGTTGATTTTTATTTTTCTTATGCTTGTTCTTCCCCGTCATCACTTGGTTCAATAACAGACAAGCTTCGCCTTCAATGTAAGATTTGGCATGTCAATTAGGGAGCACAAGTATAATACTAAACTTAATTTTCTGATGAAAGTGGCAAAATACAGGCCAACAGTTGTGAAATATCCTTATCTTACCTCAATGGGATATTACGGTGCACATACAGATTGGAAGTCTTGTCTCCATTTGTGCAGTTCACTAAAATCAAGCAACATTATCATACAAGTAGCACAACATATGAAAGCACACTGCAGAATCATGTGAAAGAAGGCTAGTACTGACCTCTCATCACGTGGAATTCAAACAACTCACAAGAAGAAGATCTAAATCAAATTCGCCTTAACGGATAGGAAGTAAGATCTCCTCTTGTGCAGTTCCACTAAGATCAAGCAATCAAGCAACGTTGTCGGTGTGACATTTTGGTTGAACTGCACAAAACACTCTTAAAATAAAAGTGTTTTGTGCAGTGCAACAAAAGGTCACAATGGCAACGAGGTGAAGTAGATAACCCTGTTTACACAGAGATGCAAAGGAAACAATTAGTGGTCAATAACGGTGGATGACACAGAATCCAACAAAAAGAAGCATCTACCTTATCGAAATGGGAAAGAAAGCAAGACAGTAGCATTTCTCAAATGGTGGCATTGATTAATATTAACATAGAGATTATATTAACAATAAAATTCGTTAAACATGTAATTTGCTTTTAATTGTGGCATTGCATCAATTTTCCAACGGCATTATTAGAGGGTGTTTGTTTACAGGGACATTTTGGTGTAGGGACTAAAAAAACTCCATGTCAGTCACATCCAAACCAAATAGGAAGGACTTTTCGGGACTAAAAGTGGGCATTTGGGACTAAAGAAAGAAGACCCCGAGGGAGTCTTTTTGGGACTTTTTCCAACAGTTGCCCCTGCCACGCATCGCACATTGTTTCTATTAGTTCATTACTAGGGGTAACCTGGTCTTTTATCATGTCATTTAATAACCTCTAGTCCATGTTTAGTCTTTGGAACCAAGCAGGTAGGGACTAGGGAGTTTTTAACCAAACAGGACCATAGATTAACAATAGCTAATGAGTTGCACGGGACAGTGGACGCACCAGAACCATGTGCATCTATCGATGTACTGTAGTCATGCACAGTCTGTTGCAACAAAGAACAAACAACCAAGGAGCATATTTGTGTTGGTCCCAGTTTTGTTATCTTTAGACACCTTTCCCTATGTGAGCGCAGCAAATCTAGTCATGCTCAAACTCTACAGCCTTGTCCCTTCCTTTTCTTTTTGAACTAGTACTTTCGCCCCTTCCTTTCCTCTTTGAACCACATCCTAGATTTATGCGATACAACTTTCCCCACTACTTTCCCCCATTCCTTTCCTCTTTGAACCACGTCCTAGATTCATGCTATACAACTTTTCCCCTTCATTTCCTCTTTGAACCACGTCCTAGATTCATGCTATATACAATTTTTCCCACTACTTTCCCCCACTCCTTTCCTCTTTGAACCACGTCCTAGATTCATGGTATACATGCAACTAGAGCAATGCATGTGGAGTAAGTAAAATATACCTTAAGGTTCTTGGGGCGTGGTTTGGTGGGTGAGGGGACGGCGGCGAAGAAGAAGGGTGGGAGGCCCTCCCGTGCCGCTGCTGGGTGGAAAGTGAACAGCAGCGCCGGTAGTGGATTCCCTCCCTCGCCGACGGAAACAACGTTAAGCCTCCTTCCCACTACTAGAAAAAGCCCTATTAGTGGCGCAACTATTTTTGTTAGTAATGGCGCACTATAGGTGCGCCACTATTAACACGCCACTAGTAACAGATAGTAATGGCGCACCTCTGGTGTGCCATTAGTAATCCAGATAGTAATGGCGCACCTCTGGTGCGCCACTACTAACCCTTAGGTGCTCCACTAGTATTCCCTCTAGGTGCGCCACTAATAGCCTTATAGGTGCACCACTAGTAATAAAGGAAGGTGTGCCACTAATAAGGGCTGAAATGCGCCACTAGTAATGTATTTGGAAAATAAAAAAATCCAAATTTACAAAAAACAACCTATAAGGAAAAATAATTTAAAAACAAAAAATGAAATAGAATCATAATTTTTATTATAGTAAGAATATTACAATGTCTTTACAAGTATCCAATAAAAGAAAAATTACAAGGAAATAAAAGAAAAATCTAAAACTAATCATCTAGTAATCTTTTCTTCTTTTTCTTTACTTTATCCCTGCAAAGAATGATAGAAATATGTGAGAATGAACATTGCAGAGAAGTGAAATTGAGCAATTATTTGCATCCGACATGGAAGATCTAAGATACCTTGAATCATAGACATGGGTCATTTCATTAAGCCAAGAGTTTATGCCATTCAGGATGCATTGTTCCCTGTCAGAAGAACTTAATTATTCAGTAAACACAGTCCTAAGCTTTTTACATGAGACAAAACATAAGGTACATGCTTGACCTAAGCTACGGCCACGCTAATCCTGCTAACAACACACATGCAACTAGCTAATCAAGATTACTTCTAACATAATTCACCGAAAAGAGTAACAGGTGATGCATCAGAAGGAATCTGGCCAGATCCGATCACATTAGATGAGCCTAGGTGTGTGGATCCAAAACAAAGTGTGCAGATCTTTGATAAATGAAAGTTAAGGTTAATAATCTAAACATTAATATTCTAAACTTTTTTACAGTTTAGCCCAAGGAGACATGCT
Source organism: Triticum aestivum (assembly GCF_018294505.1). NCBI lineage: Eukaryota > Viridiplantae > Streptophyta > Magnoliopsida > Poales > Poaceae > Triticum > Triticum aestivum. The sequence goes on from NC_057813.1 coordinate 640,743,522, forward strand.
CTATTCCTAAGAAATTATTTATTTAGTGACATAAACGTTGTGATTGATGTGACGATGAAGGAGTTTAAGTTATGTACCTCATACATTGCGCCACCGTCCAGTGCGGATCATTGTGCCTTAGGGTCCTTGAGGGAGTCCTGGATTATGGGGTGTCCGGATGGCCGGACTATGACCTTTGGCCGGACTCCTGGACTATGAAGATACAAGATTGAAGACTTCGTCCCGTGTACGGATGGGACTTTCCTTGGCATGGAAGGCAAGCTTGGCGATACGGATGTGTAGATCTCCTACCATTGTAACCGACTCTGTGTAACCCTAACCCTCTTCGGTGCCTATATAAACCGAAGGGTTTTAGTCCGTAGGACGAACAACAATCATACCATAGGCTAGCTTCTAGGGTTTAGCCTCTCTGATCTCGTGGTAGATCTACTCTTGTACTACCCATATCATCAATATTAATCAAGCAGGAGTAGGGTTTTACCTCCATCGAGAGGGCCCGAACCTGGATAAAAAACATCGTGTCCCTTGTATCCTGTTACCATCCGCCTAGACGCACAGTTCGGGACCCCCTAACCGAGATCCACTGGTTTTGACATCGACATTGGTGCTTTCATTGAGAGTTCCTCTGTGTCGGTGTCAAAACCGGCGGATCTCGGGTAGGGGGTCCCGAACTGTGCGTCTAGGCGGATGGTAACAGGAGACGAGGGACACGATGTTTTTACCCAGGTTCGGGCCCTCTTGATGGAGGTAAAACCCTACGTCCTGCTTGATTAATATTGATGATGTGGGTTACAAGAGTAGATCTACCACGAGATCAAGGAGGCTAAACCCTAGAAGCTAGCCTATGGTATGATTGTTGTTCGTCCTATGGACTAAGGCCATCCGGTTTATATAGACACCGAAGGTAGGAGATCTACATATCCGTATCGCCAAGCTTGCCTTCCATGCCAAGGAAAGTCCCATCCGGACACGGGACGAAGTCTTCAATCTTGTATCTTCATAGTCTTGGAGTCCGGCCGATGATGATAGTTCGGATATCCGGACACCCCCTAGTCCGGAACTCCCTCAGTAGCCCCTGAACCACGATTCAATGACGACGAGTCCGGCACGCATATTGTCTTCGGCATTGCAAGGCGGGTTCCTCCTCCGAATAATTTATAGAAGATTGTGAACACCAGGATAGTGTCTGGCTCTGCATAATAAATTCCACATACAACCGTTGAGAGAATAATATTACACAAGTTCAATCTGCTGACGTATTTTGTGGCGTAACGTCACACCACTACCAAGCCTTCAAATTGTTTTTATTGTTCCATCTCAGCATGTTTAGCGAGGTGGTTTCCTTGGCACGTCTTGTCAAAGCAGAGATAGTGTTCCCCTTATTCCGGGATTCCCATCAATACAGACGTGGGTAACCCAACCGCACCATCAATTGTGATGCTTGGGGATAAGCGAGTTTTACCAGGCTGGTGGGGATGCGTGTTTCTGTCCGCCCATATAAGGGGATAAAGATCCAACCTTTTTACCTGCGCCTTTTTCCTCCTTGGCTTATCCATCTCTGCGAACTCGAGCTCTAGCGCCCAAGCCCGCACATCTCACCTCAACCTTCACCAAATATGTCCGGAGCGGGAGGCAAGTGGATGGCCTCCTCCGTCACGGAGGGGCATATCCAAAAGCTGCGCAGTGCCGGATACTTGTCCAGCGACATCACGCATCGGCTCCCCGAAGAGGGAGAGCTCATCCCCACCCCTAGGCCCCATGAGAGGGTAGTATTCCTTCCCCATTTCCTCCGCGGACTAGGCTTCCCACCTCATCCCTTTGTCCGGGGGCTCATGTTCTACTACGGCCTAGATTTCCATGATCTGGCCCCGAATTTTATTCTCAACATCTCGGCATTTATCGTCGTGTGCGAGGCCTTCCTCTGCATCCAGCCCCACTTCGGCTTGTGGCTCAAGACCTTCAATGTCAAGCCGAAGGTTGTGAAGGGCAGCCAAGCGGAGTGCGGAGGCGCCATGGTGGGCAGGATGTCCCACGTTACGTGGCTGGAGGGCACCTTTGTGGAAACCATCAAGGGGTGGCAATCGGGGTGGTTCTACATCACCGAGCCGCGTGATCCCGAATGGGCAGCGACCCCCGAATTCAGATCCGGCATCCCCACACGGCTCACCTCCTGGAAAGAGAGCGGCCGGATTTGGGGCGATCTGGAGGAGCTGACCGGACTCCAAGCCTGCGTCCAAAAGCTGGTGGACAAGAAGCTCAAGCTTGTCAACATAGTCCAGGTCATGCTCATCCGCCAGATTCTCCCGTGCCAACGACGGGGCTTCAATATGTGGGAGTTCGATCCGGCGCAGCACCAGACTTTGAATGGGCTCTTCGACACTACGTACAAAGAGGTCTGGAAGGTGCTGTTCAAGGGCGCCGAGGCTCCCGCATCCGCTACCGAAGATCACGGATTGAGCTTGCAGCGTCCAGCTGACGAGGTAAGTGATATTGTCCTTTACGGGACGCTTGTTATTCATAGTTTGACTCTATGCGGGATCTAAACTCCCTTTCCTTTGACAGGACTGGCTGAAGAAGGCCGCACAGGCTATCTGTCCGGTCCCATTGCCAGAGGACCCAGCTGACGCCCGCCTAACGGGGTTGCTGGCTCCGGCACCCCACGTGGTGCCGGAGAAGAAGGCCAAGAAGAAGGCCACGGGGACTTGGAAGAGTTCCCGTTTTCAGGTGCTATCGGATGATGAATCCGAGGCCGACTCCTCCCACCAAGGCGAGGAGGAGAAGAAGAAAGCCTCTCCCCCAGCGGGCGGAAGGAAGAAAAGGAAGGCCTCCCCAACAAGGGAGGCCGAAGGGTCCAAGAGGGGAAAAACTCTTCCCCCGGACTATTCCGCCAACGCCAGTGACGACGACGAGGACTGGCCTCCAAGGGCCAAGCCTATGGTGAGATCGTAAGTATCCGGACTCCCGAATAACTTCAAGGTTTTCGTTTTCCGCCACATTATTTCTTTCTAATGCCGCATACAACCCTGCAGTCCGCCTAAGGATGATCTCCCCACTTTGTCGAGCGGGTCCATAGGGGCATCGGATATGGATTCTCTTCCAACTGCCTCCACCCCCCGTGATGCGGACGATGCCGAGGTGGGACCCCAGGAAGGGACCCACCAGGAGGAGAGGGCCCCGGAGGTGTCACAGGACAACCTCCCGGACTTTGCACCGGACTCAGCCCGGGAACCCATAGTGGCTCTGGAGTCCGGCGGGTGACCCCTTCGTAAGAAGGGCAAGACCGCGACGCCGGCTGCCTCCGTCCAACCGGAGGTGCCGGATAATGTGCTGGAGGCACTCAACAGCACCTCCATCAAAGAGGAACACCGCACTGTTATGAGTGCGGTGATTCAGAAGGTTCAGCTCGCCAAGAGCGGGCTGACCGAAGCCTGCAGCAGCCTTCTAACAGGCTTTGAGGTAAGAATTTCAATATATGTAAAATGGTACCGCATAGACAGTAGCCCCTGATGCTCGGTTCGGTGTTCGGAAAGAAAAGCCGGACTGAGGATCTTTAGAAAGATAAACGCAGGAGTCATGAAAATATGTCAATATGGGATTGCAGGTTGTGTTGCTGACCTCTGCCGCACTGACTGCGGAGGTCAATACTTTGAAGGAAAACCTCGAGCGGTCCGAGAACGAGCTCGGCCATGCCAAGAAGCAGCTCGAGGAAAAAGAAGGTGAGTAACACCTTATGAAAATTGTACCTTACAGAAAAGGATTTTGGTTGCAAGAAAAAATGACAAGGATAACTGGGGTATTGCAGGGGCCACTAACGAGGTGGCGACCCTGAAGGAGGCGGTGGCCGCGGCCGAACGCAATGCGGCTGCGGAGCGCACCGAGCGAGAGAAACAGGAGGCACGGGTGGTGGAGGTACAGCAAGAGCTCCAGGATCTCGTGAGGAAACATGAGAGCCTGGAGCGTGACTCGAAGACTCGAGAGTCTGAGCTTGCAACGGCTCTTGAGAGTGCCAAAGCCGCTAAGGCCGAAGCCTACAAGGCCCTCCAGGAGATAGAGGCGGTGAAGAAAATAGCAGCGGGTAAGGCATTTTTCATGCAAAGTAAGCATGTGAGTGTTAATTACCTATCGCTTACCCGAATTCGAAGCTCTCCAGGAGTGTTCGTAGATCATCCTCGCAGCGTGTCCGATGCTGCCGCGTTCTACCGGGCCGAGGAGGGGAGCTCAACGGAGAAGGTCTTCTGGTCTCAGTATACTGAGGCCGGACATCTGGTGCCCCTTAGCGACCAACTGAAGCAGTTGGTCGAGCTCCACAAGGCGGCCGAACAGGCCATGAAGGGCCTCATAGTTCGGCTGTGGCCTAAGGAGGCTATGCCTGGGAGCTACTTCGGCCTGGTGCGGCGGCTGGTGGACGCGTGCCCGTGGGTTGAAGTTATCAAGCACTCCGCCTGTATCGAGGGTGCGCGTCGGGCCCTTGCCCGCGCAAAGGTGCACTGGGGCAAGATGGATGCCCAGAAGCTTGTGACGGACCCCCACCAGAGGGCAAGGAGCATCGCACGCCCGAGATGTATTATAGGAGTGTGCTGAAGGGAGCCCGCACTATTGCGGGTGAGTGCTCCAAAGATGTAATATTTGAGTAGACTCGCATTTTGTTATCCTGTGCGCTGAAAACTTGGTTCATATGCGCTAAGCAACGCTTGTTAATTTAAAATATTACCTTCTATGCGGCTGTTTATCAAATCTGAGAGATGGCAAGTCGTCGGCTTCAGCCCCCATGCCACGAGTGCTGGGGTGTTCGGGATAAACTCGAGCGCTCTTCTTCCCATTTTTGGGTCCATCTAGGGAGGCGCTCAACACAACGAACAAGGCAACCGGACTTATAATGATTGAACACTCTCACTTAGCCATAGAATTCTATAATTTTAAATTTCGGAGAAGCCCCTAGTTTTCGGAAGGCCGAATTTGGGGCGCTACCCACGCCTTGACCGGACAGAATTCGGCTCCTCGCTCAAAGCGGCATAAGTCTTTAGGGACTCGCAAAGAACCTCTCGAACAGCGACCAGCTCTCGCCTCATCATGACGGTCAGTTTTAGCTTTCTCCACTGAGGCGTTAACCTAGCTCAACTGGGGCGCAATCGCAGTGGTTCTCCCAGTGCTACCTTAGCCGATAAAATAGAACGTAAGGTACCAAAACATGGGAGCCGGTCAAACCCAACTATTGACCCAAGAACATGATTCGGAGCCGATGCATATAATGCTATAAGTTCGGGGTGCCGCACTTGTGAAAGTGTTCGGACTTATCACACCATAACGTGAGAAACATAAGACCCTAGTGTATTTAGCCGTACCAAAACGTACGGATGCAACATGTCATAGATGAACATATGTGTAAGAAAGAAATGCAATTAGAAGCAAAAATGTGCTGCATTGCTTTATTCAAATAAAAACTGGTGTAAGTGCAGGACGATACAAGTGGTGCGGTAAGCAAGGAATGGGACTGTTTAACATGTCCCCCTCCAGGGGTAGGCTACAGAATAATGCATAAAACAGATTTAATGCTCATAATGGAGACCTCCTGGATTTTCGTTGTAGCCTTTCTCCTTCCCTGGCTGTTGTATCGTGGGTTCGGCATGTCTGCTGCCGGACAGGTCCTTTGACGAATGGAGTCCTGTGGGTAAAAAAAAAGAAAAGAAAAAGAAACGACACACTTAAGAGCCCCTGGTGCGGTTGAGCCGCAGTTTGAGCGTAATGGAGTACGCGAAGGGTCTATCTTAATGTTTTACAGGGGCTGGGGTTGGGGCCGCACTGCTACGCGTGCTCGGAATGTTCCAGGTGCTGGTGTTGTAGGTTACTCCGGGCACGCTTAGCTGTGTCCGGCCGCTTAGCAGCCGGACTCGAGAATTGCCTTAAAAGGCTGCTTTGTACTTCTACTGCGAGAGCCGCTGTATGTTCCTCCGTTCGGAGGGAGCGTTCAGTGTTTCTGTTGACCGTGATGACTCCTCTAGTGCGGCACCACGTTGAACTTTGCGAACGCGGTACGTCCGAGGAAGGCATGATAGCCGCTGCGGAACGGGACTATGTCGAAGATTAACTCCTCGCTTCGGAAGTTATCCGGGGATCCGAAGACCACTTCTAGTGTAACTGAGCCTGTACAGTTGGCTTCTACACCTGGTATGACGCCTTTAAAGGTCGTTTTGGTAGGTTTAATCCTTGAGGGTTCTATGCCCATTTTGCGCACCGTGTCCTGATAAAGCAGGTTTAGGCTGCTGCCGTCGTCCATCAGGACTCTGGTGAGATGAAATCCATCGATGATTGGGTCTAGAACCAATGCGGTGAACCCACCATGGCGAATACTGGTGGGGTGGTCCCTTCGGTCAAAGGTGATCGGGCAAGAGGACCATGGATTGAACTTCGGGGCAACTGGCTCCATCGCGTATACATCCCTGAGTGCACGCTTCCGCTCCCTTTTGGGTATGTGCGTGGCATATATCATGTTCACCGTCCGCACCTGTGGGGGGAAACCCATCTGTCCTCTATTGTTCGGTGGTCGGGTCTCTTCCTCGTCATCGCTATGTAGCCCCTTGTCGCTGTTTTCGGCAATTAACTTGCCTGCCTGCTTGAACACCCAACAGTCCCTATTGGTGTGGTTAGCTGGCTTTTCGGGGGTGCCATGTATCTGGCACAAGCGGTCGAGAATTCGATCCAAATTGGACGGACCCTGAGTTGTTCTTTTGAATGGCTTTTTTCGTTGACCGGGTTTAGAGCCTCTGAATCCGGCATTGACTGTCGTATCCTCACTGTTATCGCCGTTAATGCGGCGTTTGTTTTTGTAGCGACGTGACCTGCCACTACGGTCCTTGATATCCGAACTGCCAGAATTTTTGTTGAGGTTGTTGCTGCATGCTAGCCAGCTGTCCTCACCCGCACAGAAGCGGGTCATGGGTGATGTAAGGGCTGCCATGGATTTCGGCTTTTCCTGTCCCAGGTGCCGGGCAAGCCACTCATCGCGGATGTTATGCTTGAAGGCCGCGAGGGCCTTGGCATCCAGACAGTCGACGATTTGGTTTTTCTTGGTTGAGAACCGTGTCCAAAATTGTCTGGCCGATTCGTCTGGCTGCTGAATTATGTGGCTTAGGTCATCTGCATCTGGTGGTCGCACGTATGTGCCTTGGAAGTTATCGAGGAATGCGGCTTCCAGGTCCTCCCAACTACCGATTGACTCTGCTGGCAAGTTGTTAAGCTAGTGCCGGGCTGGTCCTTTAAGTTTGAGTGGGAGATATTTGTTGGCGTGGAGATCGTCTCCGCGGGCCATGTGGATGTGGAGGAGATAGTCCTCGATCCAGACCGCGGGGTCTGTTGTGCCATCATAAGATTCAATATTGACGGGTTTAAACCCTTCTGGGATTTGATGATCCATTACCTCATCTGTGAAGCACAGTGGGTGTGCGGCACCTCTGTACTGTGCGATATCGCGACGGAGCTCAAAAGGGCTTTGTCTGCTGTGTTCGGCCTGGCCGGACTTACTGTTTCCGGGGTGACGATGATCGTCACGTATCGTGGGGCGCCCACGTGATCCATAGATCGATCTTGATTGTCTTGCCTTATCCTCCAATATGTCTCGCAGGTCCGGAGTGTTCCCCTGTGGCCTTGTGCTTTTCGAGCGATGTCGGGGTACGGGTCTAGTGAAGGTCCTTGAGGCCTCTCTGTCGCGACCACGGGGTGGTCGATCAGCCGTATTGTCTCCTGGTGAAGCGGGATCATATGCCTCCACCTCTAATCGGGGGAGCAGCTTATGTTTGGGGTAGCTTTTGGAGGGGCGTTCGAGTTCATGCTCTTCGGCCACGAGGACTTCGGTCCATCTGTCAGCTAGCAGATCTTGATCAACTCTAAGCTGCTGCTGCTTTTTCTTGAGGCTGTTTGCCGTGGCCATAAGCCTGCGTTTGAAACGCTCCTGTTTGACGGGATCCTCAGGCACGACGAATTCGTCGTCGTCAAGGCTTGCCTCGTCTCCGGAGGGAGGCATATAGTCCTCTACCTCTTCTTCGGCCGCTCTCTCATGAGGGCTGGCGTCCCCCTCCTCCTGTGCTGGATCTTGCTGGAGTGGGTTGTCTTCGGCTCTATCCGGTGTATTATTGTCTCCTGTGCCGGAATCCTCATTCTTGCTATGGCGGGATTTAGAGCGGCGCCGCTGACGCCGGCGCTTGGGCTGTTTCTTGGAGGGGTCATCCTCCGCTATTCCTTCGCCGTTCCCATCTTTTGGGATATCCACCATGTATATGTCGTATGAAGAGGTGGCTTTTTAGTGCCCGGTGGGCGCTGGTTCTTGGTCGTCTCCGGCATCGTCGTCCATACCGTCGATGTCCTCAGAGTCATAATCTAGCATGTCGGTTAGATCGTCGACAGTGGCTACCAAGTGGGGGTGGGTAGGCTCTGAATTTCTTCGTCGTCCGCATCCCAACCGTCCTGGCCGCAGTCCGGCCAGGCCTCTCCTGATAACGAGAGGTAGTTTAGCGAACTCCAGAGGTCGCCAAAAGGTGAGCGTTGAAAGATGTCCACCGCGGTTAACTCCATGATCGGCGCCCAATCAGATTCGACTAGAGGGGGCGCGGGAGGCCCGGAGTCCGGCAAGGAGTCCGGCACCTCGGAGTCACGAGCTCCATGGGGGACAAGATCGGTGTTCGGCTCCATCGCCGTAGAGGTTGCAGCCCCCGAGGTGGTGTCTAACCATCCATCCTTGGTCTGCGCAGCCGGCTCCAAGTCGAAGATCGGAGCGGGTTCGAGTGCGGCCTCCAGGGTACTGTCCGGCGGCAGAGCTAAACCATGCCCATCGTGACAGTACGACACGCTCGGCTGTGGCTCGAATCCGTCAAGGATCAAGTCCCCGCGGATGTCAACCGTGAAGTTCAAACTTCCAAATCTGACCTGACAGCCAGGGGCGTAGCCTTCGATCTGCTCCAGCTGGCCAAGCAAATTGGCCCGCAGTGCGAAGCCGCCGAACACGAAGATCTGTCCGGGGAGGAAGGTCTCACCCTGGACTGCATCGTTGTTGATGATCGAAGAAGCCATCGAGCCTATCGGTGACGACACAGAGGAACTCTCAATGAAAGCACCAATGTCGGTGTCAAAACCGGCGGATCTCGGGTAGGGGGTCCCGAACTGTGCGTCTAGGCGGATGGTAACGGGAGACGTGGGACACGATGTTTTTACCCAGGTTCGGGCCCTCTTGATGGAGGTAAAACCCTACGTCCTGCTTGATTAATATTGATGATGTGGGTTACAAGAGTAGATCTACCACGAGATCAAGGAGGCTAAACCCTAGAAGCTAGCCTATGGTATGATTGTTGTTCGTCCTATGGACTAAGGCCATCCAGTTTATATAGACACCGGAGAGGGCTAGGGTTACACAGAGTCGGTTACAAAGGTAGGAGATCTACATATCCGTATCGCGAAGCTTGCCTTCCACGCCAAGGAAAGTCCCATCCGGACACGGGACGAAGTCTTCAATCTTGTATCTTCATAGTCTTGGAGTCTGGCCGATGATGATAGTTCGGCTATCCGGACACCCCCTAGTCCGGAACTCCCTCACTCTGTGTCGTCATCTTTAGGCCCGATGGCTCCTCCGATCATCAACAACGATGTGGTCCAGGGTGAAACTTTTCTCCCCAGACAGATCTTCGTATTCGGCGGCTTTGCACTGCGGGCCAATTCGCTTGGCCATCTGGAGCAGATTGAAAGCTACGCCCCTGGCCATCAGGTCAGATTTGGAAGTTTGAACTATACGGCTGTCGTTCGCAGAGACTTGATCTTCGACTGGTTCGAGCCATAGCTAAGCGCGCTGCACTGTCACGATGGGCATGATCTAGCTCTGCTGCCGGGCAGTGCCCTGGAGGCCGCACAAGTGTCCGCTTCGACCCTTAGCTCGGAGCCGACTGCGCCGATCGAGGACGGGTGGCTGGACACCGCCTCGGGGGTTGCCATCTGTACGGTGATCGAGCCAACACCAACCCTTTCCTTTGCGAAGCTCATGACTCCAAGGTGCCGGACTCCTCTCCGGACTCTGAACCTTCCGCGCCTCTGCCAATCGAATCCGATTGGGCGCCGATCATGGAGTTCACCACCGCGGACATCTTTCAGCACTCGCCCTTTGGCGACATCCTGAATTCACTAAATTCTCTCTCTTTATCAGGAGAGCCCTGGACGGATTATGGTCAGCAAGGTTGGGATGCGGACGACGAAGAAATTCAAAGCCCACCCACCACCCACTTCGTAGCCACTGTCGAAAGTTTAAACGACATGCTCGATTTCGACTCCGAAGACATCGACGGTATGGACGACGATGTAGGAGATGAGCATGAACCAGCACCTATAAGGCACTGGACAGCCACCTCATCTCACGATGTATACATGGTGGACACACCTAAAGGAAGCGACGACGAGGAACAACGGGACGCCACGAGGGATCGTTCCCTCGAAAAGCAGTCAAAATGGCGACGTAAGCGCCGCTCAAAATACCGCCTCGATAAAGACAGCAGCCATACAGACCCAGCCATAGAGCAGGGTGAACCGATGGACGACGAACATGCCATCGAGCAACCGTCCGAACAGGACAACCTGGATAAACAATCCGTCCCCGGCGAAGATAACAGTCCGGACGATCTCACGCCGGACAAGTTGCTGGAGCAGAAGAACCTCTACATAAGGCTCTCGCCACTGCGCGTAGCCTAAACAAGCAGAAGCGGAAGCTCCAAACAGCGGAAGATGCGCTCAGAATCAGATGGAGCAAAGTACTCAACACCGCAGACAAATACGGCGATAGTCGCCGAAGAACGAGCTACCCGAAGCGAAAACTACTGACCGAATTTGATGAGGAGGCCGTAGAGCCCCCGCAATCAAAGAACAAGGAGACCACCCGGTCGGATAGACGACCCCATGGCAAACATAGAGCGGCAAACGGCACCACACACAAGCCGGCACGCGATCCGCATACGGATTCGCATCGAAAAGATGGTCCAATTAGATCTATCTACGGGCCAAGAAAGCAAGCTCTAGTAAGCAATGCAACACATCAAGTATCCGAATATTATGGTACACCTAAATATAGGGGTGCCGCACACCCCCTATGTTTCATCGATGAGGTTCTGGATTATGAATTTCCAGCGGGATTCAAGCCCGTAAACATAGAGGCATATGACAGAACAATAGACCCTGGAGTCTGGATTGAGGATTACATCCTCCACATACACATGCCTAGAGGAGATGACCTCCACGCCATAAAATACTTACCCCTCAAGCTCAAAGGTCCAGCCCGGCATTTGCTCAAAACCCTCCCCGAAAACACCATTGGAAGTTGGGAAGAGCTCGAGGATGCTTTTCGGGCAAATTTTCAAGGGACCTATGTCCGACCTCCGGATGCAGACAATTTAAGTCACATAACTCAACAACCCGGAGAGTCAGCCCGAAAATTCTGGAACAGATTCCTTACTAAAAAAACCAAATAGTCGACTGTCCGGACGCCGAAGCCTTAGCAGCTTTCAAACACAACGTTCGAGACGAATGGCTCACCAGACACCTCGGCCAAGAAAAGCCAAGAACAATGGCCGCATTAACAAGCCTCATGACCCGCTTTTGCGCGGGAGAGGATAGCTGGCTGGCAAGATGCAGTACCAGCGACCCAAGTACATCCGAAGTCAGGGATGGAAACGGGAAACCGTGACGCAGCAAGGACCAGCGCCGGACCAAGGGAAACAGCCCGAAGAGCACGGCAGTCAACGCCGGATTCAAAAGCTCTTGGCGGAATCATAAAAAACTGCCCCTTAAGGATAACAGGGACGAGCTATCTAACTTAAACAAAATCTTGGACAAGATATGCCAAATCCACAGTACTCCCGGGAAGCCTGCAAACCATACCCATAGAGATTGTTGGGTCTTCAAGCAGTCCGACAAACTTAACGCTGAACACAAGGGGCTCGACACACCAAGCGAGGACGATGACGAACCCCACAAGCAGAGCACCGGAAAACAAAAGAATTTCCCACAAGAAGTCAAAACAGTAAACTCACTTCACGTGACAAAAGGGAAAAATAGAGCGATGCCCATAGAGTACGCGCCATACGGCCTATCCCAGAGGAGTCCCGTCACTGGTTGTTAAAACCAACACCTTCGACCATCAGGATTACTCTAGAAGTATCCGGAATGCAGGATGGACTGCCTTGATATTAGATCCGATAATTGATGGACTCCAATTTACACAAGTCCTAATGGACGGCAGCAGTGATCTAAACCTGCTATACCAGGACACAATCCATAAAATGGGGATAGACCCAACCAAAATTCGCCATAGCAACACTTCCTTTCAAGGGGTAATGCCAGGCCCATATGCCCATTGTACGGGCTCTCTACTGCTAGAAGTTGTGTTCGGCTCACCCGACAACTTCCGCCATGAAAAGTTAACCTTCCACCTCACCCCGTTCACAAGTAGCTACCAAGCACTACTGGGATGCGACGCTTTCGCACGCTTTAACGCAATACCGCATTATGCATCCCTTACACTTAAAATGCCCGGTCCGCGAGGCATCATCTCCTTCAAGGGAAATACCGAGTGTTCCTCGAGCACAGAAGATGGTGTGTCTGCCTTGAGAGCCACACACTAAGCCGGCTTCACCAATCAAAGCACCTAAACAGGTCGTTCAGACCCCGGACACGGCTAGACGAGTCCGGCGTAAACATACAAGGGCTTACTAGCCGCATACCCCTGTACAAGGGGCTCCGCGCATGTACAACAAGAGACAATAAAACTCAATTTTATTTATTTTTTGAATTGTTCTTTGTTTATTTAGTATAACGTACATTTTCGCACGATCTTTTTCAACTAAGTTCCCCTCTTTTACAGATGAACACCGTGCTACACCCGTCCAGGATATGGCACAATGGAGACACAGGCGCAGATGTGCAGTAGGGACCCGTGACAAGGATTCTTTTCAGATTAAGACCATGCGTAAACCTTTTTTACTGTCTCTTGTTGATACACATCCCCTGGTTCCTTGCCATAACCGAGGAGGAGGCTGGCGTTTTGGCATGGGCCACGTCAGAATTTTGCGCGTACCTGGACACCAGGGGCTTACTACCAAGGGCGTTGTTCAGCCCGTTTTCATAAAGACCAAATACCTTAGGGACTGTTCGGCGTCTCGAGTTAGGCCTTATATGCATCAGCTCCGAATCATGTCTTTGGTCAAATGTTGGGTTTGCCCGGCTCCTGTGTTTTGCTGCCTTACGTTCCGCTCTATCGGCTAAGGCGGCACCAGGAGAACTACTGCGATTGTACCCCGGTTCGGCCAGGCGAGCACCTCAGTAGAGAAAGCCGAAAACTGACTGTCATGATATAGCATGAGACTGGTCAACCACTCGATGACCCGCCGAAATCTATAGGATTCCTCCGCATTGACGAAGGAACGTTTCATGGTCAGGCACATATGCGCCCCGAATTCGGGTGAGCGCGGTGCCCCTAGGGGCTATATAGTAGCCCCACTGTCAAACTCCTATGGCTAAGTGAAAGTGATAAAGCATTATAGTCCGGTTGCCTAGTTTGCTGCGCTACCACCTCCTTTATAGGACCAAGACGTTTGATCAAGTGTGAAAATGAGCCTTTTGCAAACACCCCCGCATTATATGTGTGGGGGCTGAAGCCGAAGACTGCCATCTTTCAGGTTATATATACATATACATTAGCGGACGCACAAGTGATATTTTAATTCTTGAAAGGCACAAGTATAAAAAGCTTTTATATTCCATCGATACATTGTTTCACAATAATACATGTTATTCGAACATAATATCCTTCGAGCACTGCGTCTCTATTAAACGAGCGCCCTGCAGAACTTCCTGAAAATAGTGCTCGACAGGTACTCGGCTTTCGTCCGAATCTTGGGATGCAACATCAGTGGCCTTCATCTCCGCCCAGTATGTCTTGACACGGGCAAGAGCCATCCGCGCACCCTCTATGCATGCCGAGCTCCTCATTGCATTGATATGCGGCACCGCACCAAGGAACTGCTGTACCAAGCCAAAAAAACTCTTCGGCTCGGGCCTTTTCGGCCACAAAAGACTCATGACATCCTTCATGGCAAGTCCGGATAACCTATTCAGCTCCGCCCATTCGGCCAAGTGATCGGTTAATGGAAGTGGGCGCTCTGGATTATGGAACTGCGACCAAAAAACCTTTTCCATTTCATGATTCTTTTGATCTAGGAAGTGTTCGGCCGCGTCCGCGGCACTTGCTGCCAAGTCTAGATAAGCATCCTCCGCACTCCACAGCCAGTCCAACTGAGCATATTTAGGATCCATGAATTTCCTCCGCAGCAGAAAGGGCTTTCCAGCCGCGATATCTCCGGCCTGACGCAGCTCCTCCTTCATAGCTCTCATCGCAGAGCGAGCATCCTTGGCCTCGGTAGTGGCCTTCTTCAGGTCCTCTTGCACCGCTCGATCTTCTTTTTCAAGAAGCTTGCAGCGGTTGGCAGCATTCTTCAACTTCACGGCCATCTCGGCCATTTCCTTCTTGCTTTGGCAGTGAGCAGCTTGTTCGGCTTTTAGCTCTTCGGTCGCCTTTAAGGCAGCCACATCACTCTTTCTGGCCTGCTCCTTGGCTCGGGCGAGCTCCGCCTGAAGGTTCTCCATAGCAGCGGGACCATCTGCATCAAGCATACATGTTGTAAGGCACGGGCATCAAGCTCCCTTACCAGGTGTCCGCGGAGAAATTGCATACCTTGTGACTTGTTAAGTCGCTTATTGACAAGCGCGATGTCGGCATCCGCCACGTCAAGTTGCCGCTTTAGTTCGGCAAATTCATCAGTCCGGCTAGCCATCGGACCCTTCGCCACCTACATAGGAAGGGCGACACATTATACCTGGGATTATGATCCTCGGCGCGCTGTCATTTTTGACAACACACCGAGCCTCAGGGGCTACTATCTACACAGGGCGCATTTTATATGCCGAACTATCAGAAGGTACATCATTTTGCATACCTCAAAACCTGTTAGTAAACTTCTGACGACTTCGTGCAATCCGCTCTCAGCGGATGAAATCCTTTCAATCATAGTACCCATTAACGCACGGTGACCTTCTGAGATAGATGCTCGCCCGAGCAGATCCTTCGGCTCCTTCGACCGTACACTAGGTGGTGCCGGACTCGTCCAATGGCCTTTTTCGAAGGCCGGACGCGGAGGGCTTTGAGGGGACATACGACTGCCTTCCGGCCCCGCGGGACTCGGAGAAACCCTCCACGATGATACCTCAGGGTCGCCCGCCTCGCAAGACGATACGGTAGGGGGAGGCGTTTCGCTCTCCATCATATCCGGACGAAGATCTGAAGGGATGAGATCCGAACTACAAGGTAAAATTTCGGTTATCTTCATCAGAAATAGGGGAGGGATATCCTTTATTTAAAAAAACTCCCCTTTTTACTTATGGCTCGGTGGAGGGCTGATCCCCTTGGGGGCACAATGCGGCCGAGCCATCCCTCGGCGCAGGACCCTCTGACGAAGATTTCTTCCCCCGCTTTGAGACCATGGTATCTGGGTCTTCAGAGGCGGTCCTCTTCTTCCCTTGGACGGAGGGATTCTCGATCCCTCCTTTCCTGACAGCCTCCTTTGCGGAGGCGGTAGCTTCCTTGTTCCCCCCTTCACCTTCTTCCGAAGGCGCAACCTCTAGCATCCTGGTTCACGGGATCCGGCGTGGTCTTAGGGAGGGGGGCTGGACACCTGATTAACTTTGCTTTCGCTATCCACTCCTATTCAAGGAACAACTCTTTTAAAGGGCAAGTTCATGATAAATATGGGATAGCGTGTCCGGGTATAGGGCTACTTACTTGAGTATCTGGGCGATTGCAGCTCAGACCTGCGTCCTCGGTCAAGTCCGGACACATCGCTTGTGATCCGAAGAAAAGCTTGTACATCTCCATGGGCGTCGCGCCCATAAAATGTTGGAGAGCTCGTGGTCCCTCCGGATTAAATTCCCACAGGCGGAGGGGGCGATGTTTGCAGGGCAGGGTGCGACGAATCAGCATGACTTGCGCTACTATGACCAGAGTGATCTCTCTCTAGGAGGTCTTGAATGCAGCCCTGCAACAAGGGCACGTCCTTGTACGGCCCCCAGTCAAGTCCTTTATTGACCCATGACGCCAGCCGTGGTGGAGGACCCGAGCGAAAGGCAGGTGGCGCCACCCATTTGGTGCCCCTGGGAGCTGTGATATAAAACCACTCTTGTTGCCATAGGCTGAGCTCCTCTTAAAAAGAGCCCTCGGGCCATGGAGCATCAGCATTCTTGCTTATAACAGCCCCTCTGCACTCTGCCTGCTGCCCCTTGATCATCTTCGGCTCCACTTTGAAGGTCTTGAGCCACAATCCGAAGTGAGGGGTAATGCGGAGGAAGGCTTCGCATACGATAATGAACGATGAGATGTGGAGGATGGACTCCGGATCCAAGTCACGAAATTCCAACCCATAGTAAAACATGAGCCCCCTCACGAAGGGGTCCGTCGGGAAGCCTAGCCCCCGAAGAAAGTGAGATGCGAACACCACGCTTTCGCCAGGCTTGGGAGTAGGAATAACCTGCCCTTGGGCAGGCAGCCTATGCGAAATTTCGCCGGTTAGATACCTGGCATCTCTTAGCTTTAGCACGTCTTCTTCCGTAATGGAGGAAGGCATCCACCGGCCTTGCAGGTCGGAGCCGGACATCATCGAAGGTCCGAAACGCCTGAATCTGGAGCTTTGGTTGTTGGAACTCGAGCCGAAGGGCGGATTCGATTGAGATTGAAAGAAAGGAGTGGAGCCTTGGTCTCTTTATAAAGAGGTTGAATACCAAGAGCCTTCCCCGTGACCATTCGGGACTCGCCTTCGATAGAGGAGACGTGCCAACGGGCACGACTAGGTTACCCGCACCCGTATTAATGAGAATCCCGGAATAAGGGGACACGATCTCTGCTTTGACAAGACGTGCCAAGGAAACCGCCTCGCTAAACGCGCTGAGGTGGGACAGTAAAAACGATTCGAATAAAGGCTTGGCCGTGGTGTGATGTCACGCCACAGAATACGTCAGTAGATTAAATTTGTGTAAATATTATTCTCTCTACGATGGTATGTGGAACTTATTTTGCAGAGCCGGACACTATCCTTGTGTTCAAAATCTTCTATCAAGTATTCGGAGGAGGAACCCGCCTTGCAATGCCGAAGACAATATGCGCACCGGACTCGTCGTCATTGAAGCCTGGTTCAGGGGCTACTGAGGGAGTCCTGGATTAGGGGGTGTCCGGATGGCCGGACTATGACCTTTGGCCGGACTCCTGGACTATGAATATACAAGATTGAAGACTTCGTCCCGTGTCCGGATGGGACTTTCGTTGGCGTGGAAGGCAAGCTTGGCGATACGGATGTGTAGATCTCCTACCTTTGTAACCGACTCTGTGTAACCCTAACCCTCTTCGGTGCCTATATAAATCGAAGGGTTTTAGTCCGTAGGACGAACAACAATCATACCATAGGCTAGCTTCTAGGGTTTAGCCTCTCTGATCTCGTGGTAGATCTACTCTTGTACTACCCATATCATCAATATTAATCAAGCAGGAGTAGGGTTTTACCTCCATCGAGAGGACCCGAACCTGGGTAAAAACATCGTGTCCCTTGTCTCCTGTTACCATCCGCCTAGACGCACAGTTCGGGACCCCCTAACCGAGATCCGCCGGTTTTGACACCGACAGTCCTCATCTCAACAGTGTGTGTGTGTTTTGAAATGATAATGTGATCTATTCTAGAACCATAACTGAATTCTTCAGCTCTAACGGTTTGATTAAAGCAAGTATAAGCTCCCTCCCTGCACAAAACAAATGAAGGAAGCATACGGTACATCGTTAGCATGTGATTATCATGAAGTACACTATAGTTGTAATAATCCTATATAACTATAAAGTCAATCCCCATTGAACATTTTTCCTGCCCTCACAGCCTACCACATCAGCAAATTACTAACTTCTTTTAGTTGTTCAAAAGATGGAAACCAGCACTGATACATGCAAAGTTCTGAGGACATTGTTTAACCAATAGTAAAATATGTACTTACATTGTTGGTTCTGAGGACATGGAGTAATAAGCTATAACAAAGTTGCAAAATTATGATAAGAATAAGAGTAGCAAGTAAAAAACAGGAGCCGCGATACCTTTCAGGGTATTTTGATCTGAAAGCATCCATAAGGGACCTCCATGTTCTCTCAACATGTTTCTCAGCCACTCACGAAACCTTGAATTAGAAGTAAAATTCAGTAAAACACCTACACATGTTCTACTGCAACTAGGACATCCTAAGCACTACATAGATTCATATATGCCTAAGCAACTACTGAATCGATCTAAACATCTAAAAATTCAGAGCTTAAACCCTAGGCTAGTTACAGTTCAGTACAGAATGCAGAAGCAGAGCAGAGAGAGAAGAAGGAGGATTACCTGGAGATCTTGATGCAGAAGGAGCGTCGATGCAATGAAGAGGCGAGGTAGTGAAGGCGTAGCACCATAGTACCATTCATGGTGGAACCCTCTGCTGCACCAGCAGACGACACCAGCCACGGTGGGCACCATAGCGCCAAACGGCGGCACCAGAGATGCCAGCACCACCAGTGTATACAAAAAAAGTTAGGGCTTGCAAGTTGAATATGCATGCATCTTACCTCCCTCTGTTGCTTCCAGTCAGCCACTTGCGTTCAAGATGTCCCTTCCTCCTTCCATGGAGAAATGGATCTTTCTTTCTTTCTTCCTTTTTTTGTTGACAACCTTCAACCCCTGATTAGATTAGTAAAGGAAGCAGGTCAGCAGGGGGGTCTGAGTAGGAACGACAAGACGAAGTGCTATAGTTTATCAACATGGTCTGCTCTCAAAATCAATTTGGAATTCTCCAAGTATATTACTAAAATAAAGCTTCAGACTGCCACAAGTAAATTTCCAAGTACTACAAATTACAGTGAGTGATTCAGATAAACAAAGAATGACTGGAAGATGGCATTGGTTGATGACTTTGCTTTGTGCCAGCCAAATTTGAAAACATAGTAAGTGTACCTATACATACATAGGAAACAGGTCGTGCATCCGCCATGAAAAGGAAATGAATCAAAATCAATACAGATCATCTTTTTTGGAACTGAAATCAATACAGATGGGAGCTAGTACAGATTGTCGCGATAATGCCAGAGGCAAACTGAAACACACGCGAGAACTCTTGTTGCGAGAACGTCGTCGGGGGTGGGTGTCTTGAGGAAGAACTCGGAATGGCACTGGTGAGTCGTTCGACCAGTCAAACGTGACCCGGAAAAACTGACTCCCCTGCCATCGTTGATTGCATCTCCCTTTTGGAAATATAAAAACTGTATAAATTACAAATATTGGCTCCGGCAAGAAAAGAAAAGGAACCAAATCTGCACTGCTTGTTCTTTTATTTTGGATTGAAATCAACAGTACAGATTGCAGGGACAAGGCCAAGAGGAAAACTGAAATGCACTCAGTAATAGAGATGCAGGGACAAGGCCAAGAGGAAAACTGAAACTAACATCACTCAGTAATAGATGTAACATAAAAATTTCTCAAGGGGAACTTCCCAAACCTTTCCAGGAATGTTGACCAGAGTTGCCCGGCTACCAGTTGCAATCAATATGTGCTTGGTCATGTGCCTTTGCTTTGAACCGTCAGGTTGGGTGACTTCGACAGTATGAGCATCAACTATACTTCCTGCCCCTTCGATCATCATCACACCAGAACCACCAAGGATTCTCTTGTACGCTCCATTTAATCCAACAATTTCTTGAGTCTACAGGTCAAAGAACCATGATCTTGGGTCACAGGTACCTATACTAGTGCCCAGTATGAACGATGAATGTGCTCAGCCAAGGTTATGTGTATGTGTCTGACCTTGTTTTCCAGCAACTTTTTCCAGTTGTAGTTGATGTCCCCGTTGATTTCCCACCCGAAATTCTTGGCGTCCTGCACTCGTCACACAGGCTATGAAAATAAGCACACCATAACAATGATTCCAATGCAGATTACGAGCTATAGAATAGAAGAGTTATTGGATCCCAATGCAGATTACAAACTATATATAGCTTAAGGGTGCGGGTTGTGCAGCAATAGTCTGACGGTTTGGTCAACCGAGGAAGGAATACTGTTATTTTTTTCGCATGTCTGACAGGGGGTAAACATGGATGGTTTGTCAAACAACAACAACAACAGCAGCAGTCAGCTTACAGGGGTTGGGTGCGGTGGCGCTGACGAGATGTAGGGCGGGTGAGTTCAGAGATGCATGGCGGGGGTGAGAGGAAGGGAGAGGAGGCGACTGCTTATGGGGGTTGGGTGCGGTGGCACTGACGAGGTGGAAGGAGACGCCATCGTCCTTGGCCGTCGAGGATCTTGTGGACGCCGTCGAGGACGGATGAATTGAAGTTGCCGAGGTCGAGCACGCCGCTCTTGACCAGCACCGCCGTGCCGCGGATCTTGCCCTCCTTCCACGTCTGCTTGTTCTTCCCCGTCAGGGGTGCAGCAGCAGCATCTCCGCCTCCTCTCCCCTCCTCTCTGGTTTTGGGGGCGCACGACCAACACGACAAAACTGTCATCCAGGAGAAGGGAAGCGCTGAAGTCGCCCTGGCCTGCTGCCTGCGTTTTGGTCTTGGAGGAGAGGGGTCCTGAGCTCGGTCGACATGGCTGCGGGCACAAGGAGGGAGGGAGGGACGGAGAGCTGTGGAGGCGGAGGGCGGCTAGGTGGGGTGGAAGGAGTAAGACGCGGTGGCGGTGGTTGCCGCGGCCTGTGGATCTAAGACCTCGCTCCCTCCTAGGAAGAGACGGAGAGGGGAGAGGGTGGGGGCGCCGGCGACGGGATGCAGGGCGGGGCGGGAGGTCGACGGTGAGGCTAGAGGAGATGAGAACACCGATGGGGATGGGGATAGGAGGTCCACGGCGGCGGCAGCGGGTTTGGAGGGGATCGATTCGAGGGGAGAGGAGGGGATCGATTCTCTTTTCACCAGACAAAAATCCTCGAATCAAGGTCGATCGGTGCAGCACATAGGAATGGCGCACCAGGGGTGGTGCCCCATTGCTACACAAAAATGCCCACCTCCCCCCGGATTACCAATGGCGCACATTTGCTAGGTGCGCCATTGCTATCTAAAATAGCAATGGCGCACCTGACAAAGGTGCGCCATTGGTAATCCTGGGGAAGGGGTGGATCCGGGGGAAAATAGCAATGACGCATTGGACTAAAGGTGTGCCACTACTAAAAAAATAACAATGGCGCACCTGCTTCTGGTGCGCCACTGCTATATAGTAGTGGCACACCACCACCATGGTGCGCCACTAATAGGGATATTGGCTATAGCCATTTTTCTAGTAGTGTCCCTTCCCGGCGGACGGATCCTGCCGGCTCTTTGAGCAGCAGTGAGGGGAGAGAGAGGCCAATGAAGTCTTGTTTAGACCTGGAGAGGGCGAGAGAGTGTGAAGAGAGCAACTACAAGCACTGAGGATCTTGCGGGAGAGGGCGACAGAGTGTGAAGAGAGCAACTACAAGCGCTGAGGCTCCAGCGTGTATATATATACTGGAGAGAGAGTGTGAAGTGTGCAAACCCTAGAAAACATTTTGACTAGTCAAAGAATCCTCCTAGCAAAAATTATGCTCAAGTGTAGTTATCGAACCCGAGACCTCAAGTTTGATGAGCGAACAGGCTAACCAGCTACACAACCCTCCCGTTATGTTCAACGAGAGGAAAATAACCTTTTATACATTCCTGCATTCATGTGACAGGCATGCTGTGTTTTTGTGTGTGTGTGTGTGGGAGTCATTAGGATTTCAATTATAATTGTGTCATGTGGCTTTGGTGGTAAGACTATCCACAGTGGTGTAGAAATAATGCAGCCTTAGTCACCTTACCTCTCTCCATGTAGTACGTTGGGTCCCACCAGTCAGAGGGTGAAACAAACAAATTAATAAGAAAAATTAAAAGCGCCAGCGGTGTATCTTACTACCTCACACATCTCGCTACTGCTCGGGAACACTGTCCAATTGATCCCTCTGTTTGCTCACGTACTATTTTAAGTGAATCCTTATTATAACATGCACACACATTTTGGGCACTTGTATTCGACTTAAGTCAGTGTGCCACCGTATCTCGTATACTTACTACTCCCTCCGTCTAGGTGTAATAAGTCACGTTAGAAGGTGCAACGGGACCAAGGTGCGTGCATGTGCGTGTGTGTGTTTAACAACATGTGTGTGTTAGAGAGTGCAACAGATCGACCTACTCCTACAGAGATATGGTGTGTAGTGTACGATTTTAGCCGCGAGAGTCGGTGCATCCTCTCGTTTCTGGGCGTGTCCGGTAGTGACATGCCGACAGCTGTCGCGCCCTCTCCTGACCAGCCTGGCCCACCCAAAGCCCCTCCACCGCCCGCGCGCTCTTCCCGCCCAAAACGGTCAGCGCCGCTCCAAAGAATCGGTGCCGCATTCATGCCCGGGCAGAGCGGACGCGACCTCTCACTGGCGCAAGAGTGATGGTTGCTTCGTCTGTCCAACTTGCTGTTGGGTCTATGTGATTTGATGGCTCATTGGTCTTTATTACTGAGGTGGTAGGACTGCTGGATGTCCCACGCTTTCGGCGAAAGGAGGTAGTAGATTACAATTTTCTCCATTCTTATAGCGGAGGAGTGCAAGAGCAGTGAGAACACGCAGGCTCAGTGATTACATGGCCCACCTCACACTATCACCGTGCGACACCTAACTCTTTACATAGTACTCCCTCCGTTCCTAAATATTACTAGATGAGTCCCGCTCGTTGCCGCGGAACAGCGGTATATCTCTCTGCGCAAAATTATCGATTTCATAGAACTAAAAAAAAAATCTATAACCGCATGACAAATGTGGTAGCCAAACTAAATAAACTCCCATCATCATTTAGATCATCCCACATAAGGAAAAAAGATCAGCCAACTCCTACTGCATAATGGGATTATATTTTTCTTTTTGACATGTTAATGGGACTTAAAAGCTCACTTACATGCATGCTACCGGTGCATGCTTGCATGCAGACATGTTGATGTGATTTAAAACCCACTCACATGCATGTGCCACGGTATTTCTGCATGCTTGCATGTGGTTTAGTGCTGAGCCTCTCAACGTCTAGATCAGACGGCTATTATGACTGATTTACTTCATCTAACGGCTACGTCAATTTTGATGATGTGGCTCAAGGAGAGGATAGAGAATTCCTAGTAGTGGGGGCTAGCTATAACTAGTAGATAAGTCTTCGTAGAGATTCCACTAGGTGAACAACATATGGAACAAAATGAATGAATCTACACTTAAAATGCATCTATATACATCCGCATGTGGTTAATGGTGAAATCTCTACAAAGACTTATATTTAGGAACAGAGGAAGTACTAGTATAGTACTAGTACGTACTGTAATTTATCAGCGAGATAAATTTGTACAATGCTATGAAGCTTCGAGCTCCTGTTACATGTATCTTGCATCCAAGGTTGCCTGTTGCAACATTTCATCAAATACAAAGGAGAATAACATGCATGCTATTGCATCACAATGATTGACAGATCATAGCAAAATATGTACTCCCTCCATTCCAAAATAAGTGTCTCAACTTTGTGCAAACTTTAGTACAAAGTTGTACTACTACTAAAGTTGACACTTATTTTGGAACAGAGGCATCTAAAAAGACGATCCATGCAGTTCCTAGCCCTTGAATCGTGAACCCTGACCAGGCTTCAATTTGCTGGCAACGTTTGAGCTTCCTAATAAATGAAGTTTGCAACCTTTTGACCATCCGATCATTTTGTGCAGTTTCACCAAAATCGAGATGAGCATCCATGTGGCAAAGAAATTGAAGAAGTGTGATTAGAATAAGATTACTAGGACTAGTTGATGAGACATAAACTCATCACAAATACAGTACGTAGAAGCCAGTAGAGGTATCAGGTATGTGTGGGGCAAAGAAGTAGAGAAATATCCACAGGGAGTGATGTGGGCAGCTGGAGCAGTGGTGCAAGCCGGCTGTAAAGGGAGTTGTACCCGAGGGACGTAGCTCAACCTTGAGGAGGGCAGCGGGAGGCGGCAACTGCCCACGTCGTGGCAGTGAGCAAGGGACGAAGTCAACCTCACCGGTTTTGTGAGAGAGGACGGCGGGGACCCCTAATCGGGACGTGCCGACAATGGGTTTTCGCCGTCGGCGACGGACACCGCATCTACACTAAGCATCCATCCCTTCCCCAAGCGGACGAGATCTGCCGGGATGTTAGAGATGTGGCCACAGTCGTTTCGTGCGAGAGAGTGTGAAGAGAGCAACCCCAGCAAGCAACCGTGTAGGCTGGCCCGTCCTGACTATGTATATACTGGAGCGGTTTCCTTTTCTCTCCATATGAACCTATCATATTGTGTACGTGCCACTGAAGAAAAAAAACTTATTTATAAATGACGTGGCACCTACTACTCGTTCTCCTATAACCTTGCGCTTGGCATCTCCAAAATATTAACCTTGCGATTGGCTCTTCGCCTCTTCGGGAAGTTGAGCAATAATGGTAGTGCAGTATATATCGTTCTGGCTATATGAGACCGAATGAATTGCTGCACGTCCACCACGTGGGCGAGGGTCGAGGGGCGAGGGACAGTGCTACTACATACGGAGCAAAATGAGTGAATGTACACACTAAAATACGTCTATATACATCAGTGTTTGGAGTATGTACTAGTAGTTCATATTGAAATCTACTAAGGACATATATATTCCAAACAATATGATATAATCTCTATAACCAAGGTAGTAGGGACGAGTAGTAAACGGAGGGAGTAGTAAATTTTTCTCCTCGTCCTGCGAGCCACCGCGTGCATGGGCGAGGGAGGAGCAAGCTTCACCTCATCCTGTGAGCCACCGCGCCCGTGGGCGGGGGAGACGGCGTACTAAGCAAGCTTCTCCTCGTTCTGCAAGTTGATGGGACACATCAAAAGTACTCCAGTGCATAGAGCCTTGCCTCTAAGGTAGGCCCCACATGGTTTGCCTCTTTTTTTAATTTAACATAACACGTCAAGTCGCAATTTGTTTGTTCACCCGTGGTAGACGATCCTCCCTCCACCAAGTCGACAACCAGTACACGTGCCAAATTACCACGTGGGCTGCCTTTTTCATACAGAAATGAGCTCCACCGTGTACCCGCGCGGGTGTGGTTTGGAAAGAGACGGGAGTACATGCGCCGTGCATGCACCTCTTCTCTTCATGCACGTCCCCACCTACGTGGGTGTGTGTGAGAGATACAAACTGCGTTCTTGAGTGTTTTTTGTTTTGTGGTGGGGGGTGGGGGTGGAGTGGGGGGTTGATTTCGTGAATTATTTGTGGGAATATGTGTCGATGACATCTCAAACAAAATTTTGCATGCAATGTGTGTGAAATGGAGGCCTACCCATATCATACATAGAGGGTCGGGAAATCCACGAGAAGAGAGGGAGGGGTCATAGCTATCGATAGAGTCGAAGAGAGGATCAAGTATGGGTGCGTGCGAGATCGATGAAGAGAGCCATCGAAATTGCGTGTGTGTGTGTGCAAGTCAAAGATATAGGGCGACTGGCCTACCGGAACGTTAGAGGGCACATGTCAAGTTTGTGTGTGGCAGGGAGACATGACTAGAGCGCTTGATGTATCGGTGTGTGGGGGGGAGGGGGTGGGGGGAGGGGTAGGCAGAGGCCTAACTATAGAGGTAGAACGACTCGTATATGTGTTGAGAAGGAGAGACCCAGCTATGTCATGAGGGAGATCGGTCGACATCCATACATAACTGAAGGACGGGAAATATGATGGGATAGAGAGAGAGAGAGAGGAGAGAGAGAGGGAGGGAGAGGGAGGGAGAGGGGTAGAGTGTTGGATGGGTGATGGAGTTGCTTCTCGGAGATGTTGGGAGAGGCCTACTAGACAAACTGAAGGTGGAACTGCAATGTTATCAATAAGAGTGGGGATGTGTTTCTGTGTGTGCCTGTGCGTGATAGATCTGTCGCGATGCATCCATGGATGATGAAGGGGAACCATGTGTTTGTTAAGCAAACCTAACTAGATCGGTAGATCAATTGTTGTTTGTCGGAGGAAGGAAAGACACAACTAATGAGGTAGATCGTTCGATGTGTGGGTAAAAACGAGTTATAAGGCCCAACAAGAGATCGGTCGGTGTACGTCCATTTGTTAGAGGCAAATAAGGCCCAGCGAGACGGATAGACAGAGAGAATGGAGCTAGGAGGTGGTGCGATAGGCCCAACTACTAGCTGGATAGGGGGAGGAGTGTGCGGTTGTGAGATCGATTAAAAGAGGGGTGAGAGTTTACACGTGTGTGTGACCATATGAGAGACACGAGGCAAGGACACATAAAGGAGGAGATTGAAGCTGTGTGTGTATGCTGTAGGCAGGCATCACTGGAGAGGTTTATCGATCGGTGTGTGTCGGAAAGGAGTTGTGGAGACTCTGGGAGAACGACCTAAAGGAAAAAATGAATGTGCCCGGTGGATAGAATGCCGAGGGAGGGGGAGGGCGAGGAGGGCGTGTGCATGCACGAGAGAAAGTTAGTGGTAGCTACAAAGGTTAGAGGACTGTGTGGGTGTAAGAGACTAACAAAGATCATAATTTGATATGAAAGCGGATTCATATATTTGAATAGTAGATCATAGTGTTTTAAACATTGCATGCATGAATATAGCGGTGATACACGTGTTGTGCACATGTTATACCATAATGTGATAATGCATGGCGTTTCCAACTCACAGCTAAATGTCGAACAATCTAAACTATACTATACATCAAACAATCTCACATTTTATTTGAATTTGTGATGATGTACGGCGTTTGCAGCTTACAACTAAATATCGAGCAATCTAAACAAAACTGTATATCGAACATTCTCACATTTTATTTGAATTTGTGGTAATGTGTGGTGTTTGCAACTCACATCTAAATACTTGTAGGCGTAGGGGGCGGGGCACCATACATAATGTGATAAACACATTATACATATGAGACATGGTTTAGATTGTGAAGATCTAGCTAGAAATGTAATGTGATTTGAAATCAAAATAAAGTGGATTCAAAAAATCTAGTTCAAGTTCATATAGTACACATAGTTCATATGTAACTCGATACTGATCATGTGGTGTGCTGTGAAGATAATACACAAACGATGGTTTAACTTGACAATAATGATGATTGTAGATCTTATTAAAACAGAGAAATGAATTCAAATGCTTTGACTTCACAACAATCATTACTGTAGATCTTATTCAAATTTAGTTCATACTGAAGCAGTAGTATATACATAAAACGTTCATTTGAGTAGTAGGTTGCATGCATTATACATGTAGCGAAATATTTTAATTGAACATAACATGAATTCAAAGTTTTGAATGACATTTGTAGTGCACATTGATTTGGTACAACACACGTTAGGCTTGTCCGGAAATTTCAACCCGCGCCTTGTTAGCCTGAAATATTTAAGACGTATCTTTGTCTCGTTGTGCTCCGACAACTCCCTCCATCTCAACCAGCGCCTTGCTATTCCTAAATTACAACGCGCGCGAAAACTCCCACCTCCTGTGAAATCCCGACACGTGAAATGCCTGTGGTACCCCTGAACCGAAAGAATCGCCTCAAATCGGTGGGGGTACTTTCGTAACTTACCCCACATTTCGGACAAGCGTGTCTCTAAGCCATGGTTCCCCACTGCCATCCCATCCGCCCACCCATTCGTACACCGAGGCCACGAAAACCCGCGACAAAACCCCACACCCTGCTCCATCCACCACCCAGCCGGAGCTTCTTCCCCGACGACATCGTCCACAGCAACACCTCGACGTCCCTCATCCACCGTATCAGATGAGGATCCGTCGTCGATCTCATCGTCCCGCCGGTTCAGCCACCCCGTCCTCCACCTCCAAGGAGCTGCCCCGACGTTCCCCTCGTCTTTCGCGCCACCTCCATTCCCACACCGCCGTCTTCACCTGCACCACCGGAAGAGCATCATCATCACCGTTTCCTCGGATGAAGCTACGGCCTAATCGGCGCCACCAAAGAGGTTGTACACTAATCGCCGCATTTTCTTCTTGATTCGATCTCACGGTGCTGCCGGTGCTCGGTCCCGAGCCGACATGGCGCGGCTCCATCCACGGCGGCATCGCCGGCCACTTCCTCCACGGCGTCGCTCCCTCGGCGGTGACGTCGACATCAGTAGGAGCTGCTGCTGCTTTAGCTCTCGCTCGCGCTGCTACTCTGCTCTTGCTCTCGGTCCCCTGCCTGGTCTACTCTTGCTATTGCTCTTGCTCGCGCTTCTGCTCTCTCTCTTGCTCTTGCTTGCGATGCTGTTTCGATTTGGCTACACTTCAGTTAACTGAATCGACTTTTGGGTCAGTCGATTTCCAAGGGGTGGGCTCGCCGGGGTGAAGGAAGAACCAGCCGCAGCGGGGAGGGGGCTCGCCGGAGAGGTACCCCACTATCTATCTTAGGGTTCAGGATGGGGGCGGTGGTCGCCGGCGGTGGCGGGGCGTTGGCGGGGTGGTGGCGTGGGGATCGCCGGAGAAAAAGCTCGGCACAGGGGGCCTAGAGGGATGGCCGGGGCGGCGGCGGACCGGCGGTGGGGAGTGTTTTCTGGGCGGGCGGGATGGCGCACCGCCGTCCACGGGCGGTGAGGGGCTGCTGTTTGGCCGGTGGTGGCTGGCGGCTCAGGAGGGTGAAGGTTGAAGATGAACCGCAGGCCCTTGATTTTGTATCCAACGGCTGCAAAATCGACTGACCAGAGATGAAAAAAGCAGTCGACCGACGTGTAGCCTCACCTTGCTAGTGCGTTCAGTTTCAACAGCAAAATTCAGTTTCGACAGCAAAATTCAGTTTGGACAGTTAGGTTCAGTTTCGACAGTTAAGTTCAGTTTCGACAGTTAAGTTCAGAGATGAGCGACTGATGTATTTTACATCTAGCACTTTGTGGTTATGTATTTTACGTCATGTATTGGAGATGCTATTAGAATTCCACTCAGGTTAACATTGTTCGTTGTCTCTCTTGTCCTGCTTCAGCCTCGGCGTCGTACAACTCACCGGAGCTGCTCCAACGACGAAACCCTCCATCACAACGGAGCAATACCTCGGGCTCCATCTCCAGAAGCCTAAGATCTTCTTCCCCTCCTCCAACAGCAAAGTCAGCCGGAGCATCCTCACCGGCCAACCCAATCACACTGAGATCGACATGGCTTCGCCAAAGAGGTTGTACACTTGTTGCATCTCTTTTTTACTCTACATGTTATATATATATATATATATATATATATATTGTCCACTAAGCACACGGATTTGTTCCTTTAGTGTCTCCTTGAAAGGAAAAACGTAGGAATTTTAATTTTCACTTGTCCTCCTTTTCAAATCCTATTCATGAAGCACAAGACTAAGAGATAGTAGCATAATAGCATTATAACCGTACATTTTCTTGTGGTTTGACATAATCTCACCATGCTTCTTTGCATCCTGTGATCTTCCAATTGTTGTGAATCAAACACCCAGATTGGCAGAAATCCTGTATTTTTAAATTCTCTGTTTTGCACGTGCATTCCTATCCTATTCCTGTCTGTTTCCTATCCCTGCATTGTTGGAATCCTCCAATTCAAACGTGCCCTTACAGAATTACTTCTCTTACAGATAGTTGTCAAAGAAAACATTGCGTGGTTTGTCCCGGTCCTGTTGCGCCGTCGTCCACCCCAGCTCAGCTGCTCCAACGACAGAAGGGTCCAGCAAAGCAGGGATCCGGCCTCCAGACTGTCTTTCGCCGCCTCAGATCTTCTTCCCCGCCGCTGGCAGCCATGAAAACTGCATTACCATCATCAACCGAGCAGATGACCTCGAGGACTACACGGGTCCGCAAGAGAGGTCGCACTCTTTCGTGTCTGCTTATGTTATGCATCGCTTAATATTACATGCTACTTTACCGTCCTGTTCACCGATTAGACTCTGAGTCAGCACTTGAGTTTTTAAATGGTTGTGGGGTACATATCGGGGCCGCTATCAATAGTATCTATCTACTATCTGGTTAATCTCCGGTGTCTACTATGAGTTTCATGTTGGGTGGGAAACAAACAGTAAAGAAGCCATTATCTGTATTTGTTAACTGAAGCCATTATCTGCCTGCTATTATTGGTTTTGGGTCTATCCAGGGGTTGCTACCATCACTCTGGATTTCTGCATGCACTCCTTACATAATCTCACTATGTTCTATTCCTATGCATGACAGTTATTGTAAACAATGGAACTGAACATGTAGAGCAAAAGAGACGAGCCTTGCGTGGCAATATAATTTCATGCAGACATCGCTCCATGGTAGGCGCAAAGGCAGGCCCCCCTCCACGCATTTCGGATTGTAATCGAGAGGAAGATATCTGTTCTAAGGGGGATTCAGAAGGAGAAGGTAACTTCTATTTACCCCCTGAGGTCTTCGCTCTAACTTGGAATGCTGATGTTGGTTATATCATGCATATGGTGTCTTGCATTGCTTACTTTATACATCAAATATGTCATCTGCTTAGTTTAGACATCCTTTGTGCGAATGCCATCTGTTTAATTTATTCATCGTTTATGTGAATTATGCAAAGCCACCTTGTTTAGCAAGGCATCATATATGTGAATTTTGCAATGCCATCCTGCTTTGCTAGTCATCTTATATGTAAATTATATCAGGCCATCTTTTTTTTCATTACATATTACATTCGTCAACAATGTTAGTACATTCAACTGCTCTTCGTGTGCATCAGCCATTTGACACGGTGATGGCAAATTCTGGAGTGAAAACAAGGTCTTCTGAGCAGACTATGCTATCTGACGAAGCGCATATCTCACTGGTTATGGATAGCTCCTTAGAGGAGGATTCAGAGACAGATGACCAGTCCTATTCCCCCCCCATGAGGTGTATGCTCTAACTTGGCAGGGTTATGTTGCTCATATCGTGCGTATGGTGTCTCGCATTGCTATGCCATTTGATTAGTTTAGACATGCTTTGTGTGAATGTCACCTGTTCCGTGTCTAATTACCATATATGTGAATTATGCATTGCCATCTTGTTGCAAGACATTATATATGTGAATTATACAATGCTATCTTGTTGCAAAGGCATTATATATGTGAATTATGCAATGCCATGCTGTTTATCCAATCATCATGTATGTGAATTATATCATGCTATCATTTTTTTTATTATGTGTTCCATTTGTCGACAACGTTCGTATATTCAACTACTCTTCCTGTGCATCAGCCATTTGAAGCGGTGATGGAAGTATCTGGAGTGAAAACAAGGTATTCAGAGCAGACAATGCTACCTGCTGAAGCAGACATCTTGCTGGCTACAGAGAGCTCCTCAGAGGAGGATTCAGGGACTGATGAGCAGTCCTATTTCCCCCCTGAGGTCTATGCTCAAACTTGGCAGGGTTATATTACCCATGTCATCCATGTTGTCTTGCATTGCTTAGTTTTTACATCATATATAGATTTCCATCTACTTACTTGCTTACTATATAAATCATATATTTGAATTATATCATGCCATCATGTTTACATAGTACATACACATCATCTATCTGAATTATGGCATGGCAACCCATTTCATAAAGACATCATATAGTTATATCATCTCATCATGTTCAGTGTTTATAGTCATCATATTTAGAATTATGGCATTCTATCCATGATGTATGTGAATTATGGCATGCCAACCTATTTAATAAACACATTATATAGTTATGTCATGTCATCATGTTTAAATAGTCTCATATTTTGAACTGTGTCTTTCCATCTTTTTTTTAGTTAGCCATCATAATGTGAAATTGTGTCATGCTATCCTGTTTAGTTAGCCATCATATATGTGAAATTGTGTCATGCTATCCTGTTTGGTTAGACAACATAAATATGAATTATTTCATGCCCTCTTTTATTCCCCACTATCCATTGCACCTGTCTATCATACAATGTCTATAATTTCAATTACTTTTCTTGTTTATCAACCATTTGAATTGTAGAGCGTGATGGCAGTATCTAAGGGAGTAACAACACGGTCTTCAGAAAAGATAGTGCTACCAGTTGATGCAGATAGAACCACGGTTGTACTTGCCCAAGGACCAGATCCACCACACATAACCCAGACTCTCGCAGATTGTACCCCTACCCAGTTGGACAAAGAACCAGCTACACCCCTTTTAACCCCTACCCCGGCAGATAGTAACCCAGTTCCAGTTGACACAGCACCGTATCCACCACAGAGCACCCAAACACGAGCGGTTAGGAAGGGAACTGCAGTGCCCAAAGCACGAGGAGCACCACTCCGAATTGCAACTCAACGCTTAAAGGAGAATAAGATTTGTTCTCAGGTCAGGTTCTGTAGCTATGGTTCATACTCGTTTGCTCTTGCATTACTGTATTTACTCATACCAACTATTTTCAAATTTGAAGGATGGAATTGAAACTCCAATGGCGCAACAGGTATGTTTTAAACCTGTTTCTTTAACTCGTTTGCTGTTGTAACCTGCTCTATGTTGATTTCAGTTTCAATTGAATAAACAGTTATGTTCTCATGTCATGCACATTACAAGTGTTGTTATTGCTCTATAGTTACCCACACTTATATTCTGTCTATTCTTCTTTGTCTTGAACAAATATTATTTGAACTGTGATTCTATCTTGATTTGGCAACAAAAACTAGAATGATATAGACCATAAACTGACCATGGCACATAGATATATGTTTGTTTCATGTTGTTATCCTGTCCACTTTACTACTGAACTCATTTACCAAAATGAGTTTCATATACAACATGGTAAACATGTGATGTGTCTGCTTGTTTCTCTTTTAGAATGCGAACAAAATATTGGAGAACAGTACCGCGTTATCCAATGGTAAAGGAAGTAATGCAGATAAGGTTCAAGATAGTGAGACATCCCTGTTGGTCTCCAAGAAAGCTGATAAAAACTATCTTCACGATAGTGAGGGAACCCAAAAGTCCTGTCTTGATGTAGTGTTCGAGTTACTGGCCACTACTGCTGGCACAAGCTCTTCGAACTCGCTGCCTGAATCAGTTTGTCTTCTTGAGTCTCAACTTCAAGTTGAAATACGTCGATCAGATGTGCTACGACAGGAAGCTGAAGGGCTGAGGAAGTCCCTGCAGAATTCAGATGCATATTTTCTGGTGCAATAGCAAGCGCTGGAGGATTTAAGCGCCAAACAAGAGAAAGTTAATAAGCTTGCTAAGCATCTTGCCAGCATTATGGGTACCCAGGATATTGTTTCTTGAGATCTTCTGAAGTGGTTTCAGTTCAGGATTTGTTTTGATGCGGTGTTTATTTGCGCTGGTCGCCAACTTTGATAACCAGTGTATATGATATGCTGCTTTGTTCCCTATATTTGCACTGGCGGCGAACTTTGATGCCCAGTGGATGTAATATGTGTAACAGTCGTGATAGCCTAGCATAAGTTGCTTGCTTATTTATTTCCTTGTTGTCTTGTTTATTTGTTTGCTTGTAGTCAGTGCAGTTCTTTTTAAAACTAGGCCACAATAACCATGGGCTAATATTTACTGTAGTGACACTGGGCCTCCTACGGGCCGTAGAAATAGTGGGCCTTCTATGGGCTGTAGAAACAGTAGGCCTTCTACGGGCCGTAGAAACAATGGGCCTTCTACGGGCCGTAGAAACAATGGGCCTTCTACGGGCCGTAGAAACAATGGGCCTTCTACAGGTCGTATCATCAATGGGCCTTATACGGGTCGTATGACCATAACGGGCCATCGTTAATAGGTCGTATTTGATGACGCTATGAAAACGGCCCAACATATTAATGGACCACAAACGGGCCGATGTAACCACGGGCTGAATTTGGCCCACAA
This sequence comes from Triticum aestivum, assembly GCF_018294505.1. Lineage (NCBI taxonomy): Eukaryota > Viridiplantae > Streptophyta > Magnoliopsida > Poales > Poaceae > Triticum > Triticum aestivum. The sequence goes on from NC_057813.1 coordinate 640,777,472, forward strand.
GCAGAAAATGACAGTAACGGGCCGTAAGTAAACGAATGCTGGAAATGAGCCCAAGAATAAATGGGCTCTGAGAAGGCCGAAAGATAACATTTGCTGGAAAAGGCCCAACTGAATAACGGGCCCTTAATGGGTATAAAGTGATATACTGTTCATTACGGGCCAGTTTCACCATGGGCCGTTAGTGGGTGTAAAGTGATACACTGTTCATTGCGGGCCAGTTTCACCACGGGCCGTTAATAGGCCAAGAGTTACATAGGGCCTCATATGGGCCAAAAGACGTCATGGGCCATACATGGGCCAGAAGTGAAAACGGGCTGGAATCATATTGGATGGCCCAGATGATGCTACTGGGCCTAATTCGGATAGGGCATAACGGGCCTTGGGTTAGCGGGCTCTAACTGGGCTATATGCGAACAGGCCGTTAACAGGCTTTCCATGGGCCGGCCCGCCACCTTTTGACCAAGTCAAACGGGTCGGCCTTTTCACAGGAATGGGCATCTGTTGGGCCGTGCCACGTGTCGACGTATCATAGGCGCCTTCTGTCCAATGAGTGGATGACATCTATCCCAACGGTGAGCCGACACATGTTTCCTCCAGCCAATGATGATTTTACACGTGGAAAATCCCCATTGGTCGGAGCTGTTAACGGGTTATCGGATCCAAAACCCTACTCGATAGCTTAACGGCGTTCCGTTATGGTGGATGCCACGTGTCGGTCACCCTTGACGAAAGCAGTTCGATGACGCGTGATTTATCGTCATGGAAGTGGACACTTCCGTGATGATAATTTTGGTAATGTCATCGAACACTTCTACGACAGCACAGGTATGACTATCTTGATTCTGTCATAAATTTGTCATGGATGTACATGCATGACAAAAAACGCGACCTACTGTGACAAACACGTATCATCACGGAAGTGTATTTTTTTGTAGGCTACTAATAGCAAGACTTCACCCATGTCGTCAGGAACAAACGTAACTACTCACAAAGCATATTCATGTTCATAATCAGAGGAGTAATAATATGCATAAAGGATCTGAACATATGATCTTCCACCAAGTAAACCAATTAGCATCAACTACAAGGAGTAATCAACACTACTAGCAACCCACAGGTACCAATTTGTGGTTTTGATACAAGATTGGATACAAGAGATGAACTAGGGTTTTGAGAGGAGATGCTGTTGGTGAAGATGTTGATGGAGATTGATCCCCTCCTGATGAGAGGATCGTTGGTGATGATTTCCCCCTCCCAAAGGGAAGTGTCCCCGGCAGAATAGCTCCGCCAGAGCCCTAGATTGGTTCCGCCAAGGTTCCGCTTCTTGGCAGCGGAGTTTCGTCTCGTAAGCTTGCCCATGATTTTTTCCAGGGTAAAAGCGATGATATAGCAGAAGATGGACAACGGAGGCCCACCAGGGGCCCAGGAGATAGGGGCGCGCCCTATAGGGGGGCGCACCCCTGTCTCCTGGATAGGGTGTGGGCCCCTGGTGTATTTCTTTCGCTCAGAAATTCTTATTAATTCCAAAAAGTTGTTTCATGGAGTTTCAGGACTTTTGGAGCTGTGCAGAATAGGTTTCCAATGTTTGCTCCGTTTCCAGCCAGAATTCTAGCTGCCGGCATTCCCCCTCTTCATGGTAAACCTTGTAAAATAAGAGAGAATAGCAATAAGTAAATATATATAATGTGTAATAACAGCCCATAATGCAATAAATATTGATATAAAAGCATGATGCAAAATGGATGTATCAACTCCCCCAAGCTTAGACCTCGCTCGTCCTCAAGCGGAAGCCGAAATCGAAAAATATGTCCACATGTTTAGAGATAGAGGTGTCGATAAAAATAAAATATGGACATGAGGGCATCATGATCATTCTTATAATAGAAACATAAATAGAATTTATCATTTGATTTCTATGCTCGAGTAACAATCAATTCACAATGTCAAGTATGGTTCAGAAACTTCATTGGGAACTAACAAACTATAATCTCAGTCATTGAAGCAATTGCAATTTATCGTAACATCAGAAAGAGTCAACAATAGAGCTTTTCAGCAAGTTCACATACTCAACTATCTTGTAGTCTTCTATAATTGCTAACACTCACGCAATACTTGTGGTTATGGAGTTTCAGCCGGACACTGAGAAAGATAGGGGCTTATTGTGTTGCCTCCCAACGTATTCACCTTTAGGTGATGTCAACAATAATAGCCCATGCTAACTAACATCCAATTGGATATATATACCATGATCTTTCAAACACGAGGAGCTTGCCAAAGGATAAAATGAAAAAGGGAAAGGTGAGGATCACCTTGACTCAAGCATAAAGTAAAAACATAAAGTAAAAGATAGGCCCTTCGTAGAGGGAAGCAGAGGTTTTCATGTGCGTTTAGGGTTGATGCACAAAATCTTAATGCAAAAGAACATCACTTTATATTGCCCCTTGTATGTGGACCTTTATTATGCAGTCCGTCACTTCTATTACTTCCACAACAAGTTCGTACAAAGCTTATTTTCTCTGCACTAATAAGTCATACATATTTAGATAGCAATTTTTATTGCTTGCAACATGACAACTTACTTGAAGGATCTTACTCGATCCATAGGTAGGTATGGTGGACTCTCATCGCAAAATTGGGTTTAAGGATATTTGGAAGCACAAGTAGTATCTCTACTTGGTGTGAGGAATTTGGCTAGAAAGAGGGAGAAAGGCAAGCTCAACATGTTTGGAAGGTCAATGACAATATACTTTAACTGAGATGCCGGAAAACATAAACCATTACGTTGTCTTCCTTGTCCAACGTCAACTCTTTTAGCATGTCATACTTAATGAGTGCTCCCAATTATAAAAGGTGTCCAAGATAATATATTTATATGTGAACCCCTCTTTCCTTATCACTTCCTATTAATTGCAATGATGACCAAAACTATGTTCATCAACTCTCAACAATTTTTATGCCTCATAATTTCTATGTGTGAAGTTATCACTATCCATAAGATCAATATGAACTCTTTTATTCTTTCTACTTTCTCAAGATCATAGCAACAAAGCAAAGCCCTTGACTCAACACTAATCTTTATTATAGATAGCTCATGGACTCGACTACAAAAAGAGATCATAATGCAAAACTCAAACTACTTGATATCAAAACTTCAATCTACTAGATCAAGATACTACTAAAAGGATCGCTTTCGGTGTCAAAACCGGTGGATCTCGGGTAGGGGGTCCCGAACTGTGCGTCTAGGCGGATGGTAACAGGAGACAAGGGACACGATGTTTTACCCAGGTTTGGGCCCTCTTGATGGAGGTAAAACCCTACGTCCTGCTTGATTAATATTGATGATGTGTGTTACAAGAGTGGATCTACCATGAGATCAAGGAGGCTAAACCCTAGAAGCTAGCCTATGGTATGATTGTTGTTCGTCCTATGGACTAGAGCCATCCAGCTTATATAGACACCGGAGAGGGCTAGGGTTACACAGAGTCGGGTACAATGGTAGGAGATCTACATATCCGTATCGCCAAGCTTGCCTTCCACGCCAAGGAAAGTCCCATCCGGACACGGGACGAAGTCTTCAATCTTGTATCTTCATAGTCTTGGAGTCCGGCCGATGATGATAGTTTGGCTATCCGGACACCCCCTAGTCCGGAACTCCCTCAGTAGACCCTGAACCAGGCTTTAATGACGACGAGTCCGGCGCGCATGTTGTCTTCGGCATTGCAAGGCGGGTTCTTCCTCCGAATAATTTATAGAAGATTGTGAACACCAGGATAGTGTCCGGCTCTGTAAAAATAAATTCCACGCATGTCACACCCTAGCTAGTCATGCATTAGAGTGTTGCATCATGTTTACTCTTTCATTAGAAACTTGAAATGGGGATGACAGAACCCCCAGTCCCCTCTGAAACCAACTAGGGTTTACTAAAATAATTTTCAATGAACCTGAAATGCCCTTCTAAAATGCCCATCATTTTTGCCTTGGTTCAGAACCTCTGCCAAAAGTGGTGCACATTTTCCTAGGCCATCCTAGGGTCCTTGAGTTAAATCATAGATATTTGAATTTGGGCATTTAAAATAATATAAAATATTTAAATGCTCAAATATCTCCAAACTAAAATGTTTCATGTTGGAATTAATCTAACTATGAACCAGGAGTAGTTTGGTGAATTTTGGAGTTGCCTAGGTATTTTAATTAATTCAACAAAGTTGCAGATTTATTAAATAAAACAGAAAACAGAAAAAAAGGGAAAAACCTACCTGGCGCCACCGCAGGCCCACCAGCCAGCCCACCTGGCCGGCCCAGCCCGGCTACCGCTCCAGCGAGCTGCTTGGCTCGCCAGGCAGGCAGCCAAGGTGCTCGGCGGCGGCACCGCAGCTCGCCACGCAGCTGCTCGCCGCCCCGCCGCCTCCCTCGCCCGGCTAACGCCGTGGATCGGTCTCCCTCTCTCCTCTGAACCCCCCAGACACCCCCTCTCCTCTCCAGCTCCTCCCCTTCGCACGCCCCAGCCATGGCCGACGCCATCGCCGCCACCCCCTCGTCGTAGCCACGCCCTCCGACCACCCCACGCCGTGCCACCGTGTCCACGAGCTTCGCCGCCGTCCACTTCATCGAGCAGCCGAGCCCCGAGCGCTCGCAACGCCCGAGACCACCGCAACGACCTCGCCCGAGCTCGCCGTCGCCGGAGATCCCCTTCAACGCCGTCGTCGCTCCGGTCCATCTCCGGCCGCACCAAGGACTCCGCCGCACTCACTGTGAGCTTAGCCATCTTCCCCTTCCTTCCGTTCTTGCTCCCGAGCCGTGTAGCAACCTCCCGAAGCTCAACCGCACCCACCGCCGTGGAGCTCGTCGCCGACGTGCTCCCGGTCACCCTCCGGCCACAACATGGAGTCCATCATGCTCACCGAGTCCCACAGCACCTAACCAGCCACTCCCCGAGCCTCACCGAACACTCCAGCGTCGAGTTCGTCTTCGGCCGAACCCCGGTGGCCGCCAGAGTCGTCGCCGGCGCCAACTCCGGCCACCCCGACCCCAACGGACTCCGCCAAGAGCCGCGGGTTGTCCTCAGCTTCACTCCGGTGGTCGCCACGTTCCATTTGGTGGCCGAAACGCCCAAAACCACTATCGCCGCCGCACTGATGGTCGCCGCCGGCCAGAACTCCGGCGAGCTGACGTGGCCTAGTCAATTAGCCACTAACCCACCACCTACTGACGCTGACAGTGGGCCCCAGGGCTTAGTCAAAGCTAACCAGCCCCGGGTCAACGCGGGATTAGCCCCTGGTCACTGACGTGTGGACCCCACACGTCAGGTTTGACCCGAGCCAGCCCTGTTGACCTGCTGATGTCACTGTGATGTCAGGCTGACGCAGTAATTGAATTTCTGGATTTAAATTAAATCAGGAAATTCCAGAATATTATTTAAACTTCAAAAATTCATAACTTTTATTCTGTAACTCCAAATTGGACAAATTATATATGAAAAATGATCAGAAAAATCCAATCTATCCATCTGTACTATTTTCATGCATGATTAAACAAGTTAAATTGATGTTTTAATCAGAATAAGAAAAGGCACTTTAAAAGGCCATATTTGAATTTGGAATTTGAATCTTTGATTCAAATTTGCTCAAACACTTCTGGCTTTAGTTGCATTAGCCCAACACACTCATATTGCCATGTTTCATGCATGCATCATATTGTTGCACATTGTTTGGTGATGCCTGTGTATCGTTATCCTTTGCGACAGGATCTGTCCCCGAGGAGTACCGTGATTACCCTAACGAAGAATCGTATCCGTGCAACGAACCATCAGGCAAGCAACCAACCATTTGATCATATCGATACAATCCCATGTTCTCGCTCCTGCTCTCTTTTACTGCATTAAGACAACGCGATTCAAACTGCTGTGTGCTGCGGTAGTTGAACCCATTTCCTCTGCATGACCTGTCATTGCCACAGTAACTAGATGAAACCCACTAGCATGTGTAGGAGTTGATTGAGCCATATGTATGTGTTGTTCCTACCTTGCTATGCCTGCTATGCTTAGAGTTGTGTCAGGTCTGGTTCATCTGGGTGATGGGCTAGAGTGAAATGATTATGTCGGTAATAAGAGTGGTGTGGTGAACACGATTTGGTAAAGGTATCGATGAGAGGCCATGTAGGAGTACATGGTGGGTTGTTTCATTGAAGCCGACCTTAAGCACTGAGATCTGTATGTGTGATTTAAGATACAGCTACTACCATGCATTGGGCCCTGAAATATGACCCCGCTCGACTTCTTATTCACCCTAGCTCTCTGTCCAGGAGTTGCAAGTAGTTTCTGGTGTTTGTAGCCTACTGGAGGCCGTGGACAGCGCTGACCATAGGGGTGGGCTGTGATGCGGTAGGTACGTGGCCGGGTGTACCGAATACCCGTTAGGTATCTCGGGAACCCTGTTCACATCGTTCGGGGCCGTATGGGAAACCTCGGCCGGACTCCCTGCGGATGGAACCTGAATAGGCGATAAACCTGGACTAGAGGCTTAAGTGTTTAGGTAGGTCGTGGTCTACACCCACGTCGGCTTTCGCTTGAAGTCTGCCGAGCACATGTCGTGTGCAGACGCTAAGTGGTGGAAACATGTATGAAGAAGTACACCCCTGCAGGGTTAACATGATCTATTCGAATAGCCGCGTCCGCGGTAAAGGACTACTTGGTTGCCTATACAGTTCATAGACAAGTAAATGGAGACTGTTAAAAGCCTCAAGATAAGTGTGAGTGCCGAGGATGGGTCTTCCGTAGGGAGACGGAGGTGGATCCCCGGTAGTGTATTGAAGTGGTGAGTAGTGGACTCGTGTGCGCAAAACTGTTTCAAATGGAGTATCGTAGGATAGTCTAGCCAAGAGTCAAAGCTGGCTTGCTGCAATAACTCCACCAACCCTTCTTGATACTATGCATGTATGTAGGATCTGATGTAAGTCTTGCTGAGTACCTTTGTACTCATGTTGCTATAATCTACATTTTTACAGAAGACGCTGCAACCCCTTCTGATGGGTTCTATGTAGACGTTGACATCAACGAGTAGGCTAAAGACCCAGGTGGTGACCCTGAGCTTGTGAAGGACCACATAGTATAGCCAGGCTTCCAAGCCTCTTTTATTTTACTAGTTGTCTGTACTCAGACAAGTTACTTCCGCTGTTGGCTTGTATGATTGTATGACTTGTATGTTGGGTCGTGAGACCCGTACCTTTGTGTGTATGTTATGTATGGCTCACTGAGCCTTAAATAAAGTACTTGTGTCGTAGAGTCATGTTGTGATGCTTCGTTGTATTTGCACATATCGAGCATATTGTGTGTATGATTGAAATGCTTGGTATGTGTGGGATCTGACTATCTAGTTGTTTATCTTTAGTAGCCTCTCTTACCGGGAAATGTCTCCTAGTGTTACCGCTGAGCCATGGTAGCTTGCTACTGCTCTGGAACACTTAGGCTGGCCGGCATGTGTCCTTCTTCGTTCCTGTGTCTGTCCCTTCGGGGAAATGTCACGCTTTGAGTACCGGAGTCCTGTTAGCCCGCTACAGCCCGGTTTACCGGAGTCCTGCTAGCCCAGTGCTACAGCCCGGACCCACTTGCTGATGACCGACACGTTCGAAGCTGGGTCATGGATGCCTGTCCCTGTAAGTCTGTGCCACTTTGGGTTTACGACTAGTCATGTCAGCCCGGGCTCTTTATCATATGGATGCTAGCGACACTATCATATACGTGAGCCAAAAGGCGCAAACGGTCCCGGGAAAAAGGTAAGACGACACCCGTGGGGATACCGTGCGTGAGGCCGCAAAGTGATATGAGGTGTTACCAGCTAGATCGATGTGACATCGAGTCGGGGTCCTGACAGCGTTGGTATCAGAGCCGGACTGCCTGTAGGTTCTCCAAGCCAAACTGGTCGATGTTGAGTCTAGAAATTCTTTAGTTATATGTAGGGGAATTGTTTGTGGGTTGGAACGTAAGGCTCTTTTTACTCCTTATACCTTATGACATTCTGATCTGAGTCAGTCCATTCTTCCACCGGGGGTTAAGGAATTAGGATCTGTTCTCTCTATCAGGATCACGTGTTACTAATCAGTAGTACCTTATAAGTTTGATGGTTATCAGCCTAGTTCAGTTCTACTACCACATTATGTTGTTGGAATGGTTTCAGAACTTGATATGATGATGTTGAGTGTGTACGAAATCCTTTGTCAAATGTCTCAATATCCTTTTTGAGCATTTACAGCTGTTATGCTGCCGAAATTTTGCTAGAAATTCTAATGCCCTTGCATTATGATTATGCTTTCAGATGGCCACTCGCGACCTCAATCAAGTGGTTCGCCTGACTCGATGCCTAGATGTACCCGGCCATACTGCTAAGTTGGTCAGGGTAATGACTGAGGCTGGATACCGCTGGTATCCTGAGTACACGGTCGAAGAGCAATTCCGAGACTTTAATCAAAGCCAGTATCTCTGCACTGTCAGGATATTTCCATCTTATCCTGGATCCACTGAGCCTCTTCACTGCTCCTATGGACTCGGGGTTACTATCGAGATGGCTGTGCAGGATGCCGCCTACTCTATGATGACCATTATGCGAGTCAGATCTGGTCTATTTCGGGACTCTGATTTCCGGTATATGCCAGGATCACTTCCGGGAGCACAAGGGTATCTCCAGGCTATCTATGCTGACTCCACTCAGGAGGATTCACGGACTCGCACCACTGCTGAGATGCTCGAGGATAAGGACCGTGAAAATCGGGCCTTAAGGTTAGAGCTCTTCAATACCCGTGCTGACCACTGGGCCACTTTGACTCGGTTCGCACCGGCGGTGCAAGCTGGATATTCAGATATGCGCGATCTCTATCCCGTGAGATCTGCTCTGCCAGACGTGATGGTTTGGCGTGATGTAGGAGGCATCACCCCACCTCGCGGTCCCCGCAGGCCACCGTCTGTTGGTCCAAGACCTCATCCTAGCCCCTATGGTCCACAAGCTCCGCGAGACCGTCTGTTTCCGGATGATCATGTTGAACTTCCAGGCTATGGAGGTGACTTCTACGAGGACTACTACGGATCGGTCTGAGTTAGTAGTAGTATCACTAGTTCGCACTAGCTGTGTCGTCTATCGTCCCGCGTGACTCGTGGGATATGACCTAGTTTGTACTCTTTCCGGAGATGTAGAAAAATAATGTATAGGAGCTTGAGATGCCTCCGATGAGATGTAATCCTCTTTTCACCGTTTTAGTACTTTGCTTGGTCTTGTACTAAACCTGTATGGTGTGTATGACGATGGAATAAAGAAGCAGTTTCTGTATCTACCATGTCATACGGATGATCATCTTGCATTTCGAGTTATTCCTTACATTCTATATCCTATGTCGGAATTTTATCATTCTGACTAAATCATTGTCTTGTTTACCTAGGATGGTCAACACGCGCGCTAACCCTGCTTCCCAAGAGCAGGCCGAAGGCAGTGAAGCCAGAAATGAACATCTGCCTCAACCTCCTTCACTAGCCGAGGTTATGATGGAAGCTGAGAGAAACAAGCGGGAGACAAACCGTTTGTTGGAGCGTATTGAACAGAACACAGCACACCATCAGAGGGCTAACGTGGTGTCACTCAGTGATTTTATCAAATTGCATCCACCCACGTTCCACCACTCCGTCGAGCCTCTCGACGCTGATGACTGGCTTCGCAGTATCTCTCACAAACTGCGTTCGGCGCTGGTAGCTGAGGCTGACAAGGTCACCTTTGCTGCATATCATCTTGAAGGCCCCGCCAGTCTATGGTGGGAGAATTATGGAGCTATGCGCCCAGCGGGCCATGTCACAACTTGGGCTGAATTCAGCGACGCTTTCCGTGAACATCACATTCCGGAGGGTCTCATGGACCGTAAACGTGAGGAATTCTGCAATTTCACCCAAGGCCGACTTTCTGTGGATGTCTATAGCAGGGAGTTTGGTAATCTTGCACGATATGCAACCGAGGAAGTTTCTACTGACGCCAAGAAGCAAGCAAGGTTCCGTAAGGGCCTTAGTCCTGAGCTTCGCCGCGACCTTCGTCTGCATGAGTGCACATCCTTTTCGAAACTTGTCAGCAAAGCCATCAGTGCTGAAACTGGTCAGACTGACTATGACGCAACACGCAAGCATGGACGTGACATGGGTTCCTCATCCGGTGCTGGTCCTCAGAAGCGCCGCGTGTGGGTACCCAACACCGCCCTGCCACCCAGGTTCACACCGAGGCCATCTTTCCAGGCGCCTCGCCCCGCTCAACAGTCTGCTCCAGCCAAGCCCTATGGGGGTCCAACCAATAATGCTCCTCCACGTACCAGTTCCGTGACTTGTTTCAAGTGTGGGGAATCTGGTCATTATATGCGTGAGTGTCCCCAGACCAACCCCAATCAATCTGCTAAAGCTGTTGGCCGTGGCAAGCCGACAGGAAAGTGTTTCATGCTAAACCGGTCACCGCTTCACGTGGCCATGTCAACTGTGTCTCTGCCGAAGAAGCTCAAGAGGATCCCAACGTCGTTCTCGGTACGCTTCTTGTTAATTGCCACCCGGCATCTGTTCTTTTCGATACAGGAGCCTCTCATTCCTTTATATCTGAAAATTATGCTCGTTTGCATAACGTTGCATTCTGTGATCTGCCGTCCACTATGGAAATCTCTACCCCTGGGTCTAGATGGCAGACCTCTAGGGTAAGTTATAGGAATGAAATCCAAGTCGATAGACTTGTCTTCCTTGCATCTTTGATAGCCCTTAAATCTTCAGATATTAATATCATTTTGGGTATGGACTGGATGTCAGCTCATCATGCCAAAATTGATTGCTTCTCTAGGACTGTTCAACTCACCCACCCTTCGGGGAAGATAGTCAATGTCTTGACTCGAATAGCCAAGCGACAACTATATTCTCTTAACGCCAACCCTTTGCCAGACCTTGAGGACGTTCCGGTAGTCCGTGACTTTCCGGATGTCTTTCCAGAAGAATTGCCAGGGGTTCCACCTGACAGGGATGTTGAGTTTGTAATAGACCTCATCCCCGGAACCGTTCCGATTGCTAGAAGACCTTATAAGATGGCACCCCTAGAACTAGCCGAGCTTAAGAAACAACTCGATGAATCCTTGAAAAAGGGTTTCATCCGCCCTAGTTCATCTCCGTGGGCTTGCCCCGTCCTATTTGTCAAGAAGAAGGATGGTACGGACCGGATGGTTGTAGATTACCGACCTGTCAACTTGGTCACAATCAAAAACAAATATCCACTTCCCAGGATCAACGACCTGTATGATCAGCTCGCTGGATCCTCAGTCTTCTCTAAGATGGATTTGAGGTTGGGCTACCATCAAATCAAAATCAGAAACGGGGACATTCCTAAAACGGCCTTTGTTACTCGTTATGGCCAATACGAGTACACCGTCATGTCCTTCGGTCTAACCAACGCTCCAGCCACCTTTTCTCGGTTAATGAACTCAATCTTCATGGACTATTTGGATAAGTTCGTCGTAGTTTATCTCGATGATATACTCATCTACTCCAAGAACGAGGAAGAACATGCCGAACATCTAAGGCTAGTGTTGCAGAAACTTCGAGAGCATCGCCTTTATGCCAAATTTTCTAAGTGTGAATTCTGGTTGCCAGAAGTGACCTATCTGGGTCATGTAATATCTGGTAAAGGTATTGCTGTTAACCCTGAGCGAGTTCAAGCCGTCCTTGATTGGACTCCACCCGAATCGGTCAAGCAAGTTCGGAGTTTTCTAGGCTTAGCGAGCTATTGTCGTCGCTTTGTCGAGAACTTCTCCAAAGTTGCTAAACCCCTAACCGAACTCCTCAAGAAAGATAAGAAGTTCGAATGGACTCCACAATGTGAGCACAGTTTTCAGGAACTGAAAAGACGCCTGACTTCTGCTCCTGTGCTGGTACCGCCAGACTTCTCCAAGGACTTTGTTATCTACTGCGACGCCTCGCGACAAGGACTAGGTTGCATCCTTATGCAAGATCGACACGTAATTGCTTACGCTTCACGGCAATTGCACCCACATGAGGAGAATTATCCTACTCATGATCTAGAGCTTGCAGCCGTAGTCTATGCACTTAAGACCTGGCGACATTACCTCCTCGGTAATCGTTGCGAAATTTTCACTGATCACCAAAGCCTGAAGTACATCTTCACCCAACCGGATTTGAATCTTAGACAAAGACGTTGGGTTGAATTGATCACAGACTTCGACTTAGGAATAACCTATACCCCAGGGAAGGCCAACGTCATGGCTGATGCGCTAAGTCGTAAATCTTATTGTAACAACCTGATGTTACAACAAAGTCAACCGCTTCTCCATGAGGAATTTCGGAAGCTTAACGTTCACATTGTTCCTCAAGGTTTTCTTTCCACCTTGGTGGCAAAACCTACTCTTACGGATCAAATCATCGCTGCCCAAAAGCGAGATAAGGGAATATCTAAGATCAAAGAGAACATTGCTAGCGGAGGTGCTAGTTATTTCTCCACAAATGATCATGGTGTTGTGTACTTTGAGAATCGTCTAGTGGTTCCCAAGAACCAGCATCTGCGGCAGTTGATCCTTAAGGAGGCCCATGAATCTCCTCTCACCATTCATCCCGGTAGTACTAAAATGTATCAGGACCTACGCCAGAGGTTCTGGTGGACTAGGATGAAGAGAGAAATTGCTCAGTATATTGCAAATTGCGACGTCTGTCGTCGTGTAAAAGCAGAGCATCAACGGCCTGCTGGCACCCTTCAACCCTTAGCTATTCCTGAATGGAAATGGGATAAAATTGGTATGGATTTCATTACCGGTTTTCCCAGAACCAAAAGAGGGAATAATGCTATTTTCGTCGTGGTCGATCGTCTTTCCAAAGTAGCTCATTTCCTACCTGTTCGTGAGAGTATAACCGCTAGTCAGCTGGCAGACTTATACATCTCCCGAATAGTGTCTCTCCATGGTGTTCCTTTGGAAATCAATTCGGATCGAGGAAGTCTTTTCACCTCTCGATTTTGGGAAAGTTTCCAAAATGCTATGGGAACTCGTCTCTCCTTTAGCACCGCTTTCCACCCTCAGTCAAGTGGTCAAGTGGAACGCGTCAATCAGATTCTGGAAGACATGCTTCGAGCCTCTGTTATCTCGTTCGGAATGGACTGGGAGAAGTGTCTTCCATTTGCCGAATTCGCTTACAACAACAGCTATCAATCTAGCTTGGGTAAAGCCCCTTTTGAAGTTCTCTATGGACGACGATGTCGAACACCCCTTAACTGGTCAGAAACCGGGGAAAGACAATTCTTTGGCCCGGATATGATTCAGGAAGCAGAAGAACAAGTTCGTATCGTTCGTGAAAAGTTGAAAACAGCCCAATCCCGTCAAAAGAGTCAATATGACCGAAAACATAAGGCTATGACTTTCGAGGTTGACGAGAAGGCTTACCTTCGGGTCACCCCTCTGAAGGGAACCCATCGTTTCGGTATCAAAGGCAAATTGGCTCCTCGTTACATTGGACCTTTTCGCATTCTTGCCAAGCGAGGAGAAGTTGCCTACCAATTGGAACTACCTCCGCACCTCTCCAGAGTTCACGATGTCTTCCACGTTTCTCAACTCAGGCGTTGCTTCTCGGATCCTATCCGTGAAGTGGACCACGAAACACTTGATCTCCAAGATAATCTTACATATCGAGAGTACCCCATTCGTATCCTCGATCAAGCCGAACGTACCACGCGACGTCATAATATCAAGTTTCTCAAGGTTCAATGGTCGCATCATTCTGAAGATGAAGCAACTTGGGAAAGGGAGGATCGTCTTCGACTTGAATACCCCGCCTTCTTCTCGGAGGAACCCAAATCTCGGGATGAGATTCTTTTGAGTGGGGGTGAGTTGTCACACCCTAGCTAGTCATGCATTAGAGTGTTGCATCATGTTTACTCTTTCATCAGAAACTTGAAATGGGGATGACAGAACCCCCAGTCCCCTCTGAAACCAACTAGGGTTTACTAAAATAATTTTCAATGAACCTGAAATGCCCTTCTAAAATGCCCATCATTTTTGCCTTGGTTCAGAACCTCTGCCAAAAGTGGTGCACATTTTCCTAGGCCATCCTAGGGTCCTTGAGTTAAATCATAGATATTTGAATTTGGGCATTTAAAATAATATAAAATATTTAAATGCTCAAATATCTCCAAACTAAAATGTTTCATGTTGGAATTAATCTAACTATGAACCAGGAGTAGTTTGGTGAATTTTGGAGTTGCCTAGGTATTTTAATTAATTCAACAAAGTTGCAGATTTATTAAATAAAACAGAAAACAGAAAAAAAAGGGAAAAACCTACCTGGCGCCACCGCAGGCCCACCAGCCAGCCCACCTGGCCGGCCCAGCCCGGCTACCGCTCCAGCGAGCTGCTTGGCTCGCCAGGCAGGCAGCCAAGGTGCTCGGCGGCGGCACCGCAGCTCGCCACGCAGCTGCTCGCCGCCCCGCCGCCTCCCTCGCCCGGCTAACGCCGTGGATCGGTCTCCCTCTCTCCTCTGAACCCCCCAGACACCCCCTCTCCTCTCCAGCTCCTCCCCTTCGCACGCCCCAGCCATGGCCGACGCCATCGCCGCCACCCCCTCGTCGTAGCCACGCCCTCCGACCACCCCACGCCGTGCCACCGTGTCCACGAGCTTCGCCGCCGTCCACTTCATCGAGCAGCCGAGCCCCGAGCGCTCGCAACGCCCGAGACCACCGCAACGACCTCGCCCGAGCTCGCCGTCGCCGGAGATCCCCTTCAACGCCGTCGTCGCTCCGGTCCATCTCCGGCCGCACCAAGGACTCCGCCGCACTCACTGTGAGCTTAGCCATCTTCCCCTTCCTTCCGTTCTTGCTCCCGAGCCGTGTAGCAACCTCCCGAAGCTCAACCGCACCCACCGCCGTGGAGCTCGTCGCCGACGTGCTCCCGGTCACCCTCCGGCCACAACCTGGAGTCCATCATGCTCACCGAGTCCCACAGCACCTAACCAGCCACTCCCCGAGCCTCACCGAACACTCCAGCGTCGAGTTCGTCTTCGGCCGAACCCCGGTGGCCGCCAGAGTCGTCGCCGGCGCCAACTCCGGCCACCCCGACCCCAACGGACTCCGCCAAGAGCCGCGGGTCGTCCTCAGCTTCACTCCGGTGGTCGCCACGTTCCATTTGGTGGCCGAAACGCCCAAAACCACTATCGCCGCCGCACTGATGGTCGCCGCCGGCCAGAACTCCGGCGAGCTGACGTGGCCTAGTCAATTAGCCACTAACCCACCACCTACTGACGCTGACAGTGGGCCCCAGGGCTTAGTCAAAGCTAACCAGCCCCGGGTCAACGCGGGATTAGCCCCTGGTCACTGACGTGTGGACCCCACACGTCAGGTTTGACCCGAGCCAGCCCTGTTGACCTGCTGATGTCACTATGATGTCAGGCTGACGCAGTAATTGAATTTCTGGATTTAAATTAAATCAGGAAATTCCAGAATATTATTTAAACTTCAAAAATTCATAACTTTTATTCTGTAACTCCAAATTGGACAAATTATATATGAAAAATGATCAGAAAAATCCAATCTATCCATCTGTACTATTTTCATGCATGATCAAACAAGTTAAATTGATGTTTTAATCAGAATAAGAAAAGGCACTTTAAAAGGCCATATTTGAATTTGGAATTTGAATCTTTGATTCAAATTTGCTCAAACACTTCTAGCTTTAGTTGCATTAGCCCAACACACTCATATTGCCATGTTTCATGCATGCATCATATTGTTGCACATTGTTTGGTGATGCCTGTGTATCGTTATCCTTTGCGACAGGATCTGTCCCCGAGGAGTACCGTGATTACCCTAACGAAGAATCGTATCCGTGCAACGAACCATCAGGCAAGCAACCAACCATTTGATCATATCGATACAATCCCATGTTCTCGCTCCTGCTCTCTTTTACTGCATTAAGACAACGCGATTCAAACTGCTGTGTGCTGCAGTAGTTGAACCCATTTCCTCTGCATGACCTGTCATTGCCACAGTAACTAGATGAAACCCACTAGCATGTGTAGGAGTTGATTGAGCCATATGTATGTGTTGTTCCTACCTTGCTATGCCTGCTATGCTTAGAGTTGTGTCAGGTCTGGTTCATCTGGGTGATGGGCTAGAGTGAAATGATTATGTCGGTAATAAGAGTGGTGTGGTGAACACGATTTGGTAAAGGTATCGATGAGAGGCCATGTAGGAGTACATGGTGGGTTGTTTCATTGAAGCCGACCTTAAGCACTGAGATCTGTATGTGTGATTTAAGATACAGCTACTACCATGCATTGGGCCCTGAAATATGACCCCGCTCGACTTCTTATTCACCCTAGCTCTCTGTCCAGGAGTTGCAAGTAGTTTCTGGTGTTTGTAGCCTACTGGAGGCCGTGGACAGCGCTGACCGTAGGGGTGGGCTGTGATGCGGTAGGTACGTGGCCGGGTGTACCGAATACCCGTTAGGTATCTCGGGAACCCTGTTCACATCGTTCGGGGCCGTATGGGAAACCTCGGCCGGACTCCCTGCGGATGGAACCTGAATAGGCGATAAACCTGGACTAGAGGCTTAAGTGTTTAGGTAGGTCGTGGTCTACACCCACGTCGGCTTTCGCTTGAAGTCTGCCGAGCACATGTCGTGTGCAGACGCTAAGTGGTGGAAACATGTATGAAGAAGTACACCCCTGCAGGGTTAACATGATCTATTCGAATAGCCGCGTCCGCGGTAAAGGACTACTTGGTTGCCTATACAGTTCATAGACAAGTAAATGGAGACTGTTAAAAGCCTCAAGATAAGTGTGAGTGCCGAGGATGGCTCTTCCGTAGGGAAGACGGAGGTGGATCCTCGGTAGTGTATTGAAGTGGTGAGTAGTGGACTCGTGTGCGCAAAACTGTTTCAAATGGAGTATCGTAGGATAGTCTAGCCAAGAGTCAAAGCTGGCTTGCTGCAATAACTCCACCAACCCTTCTTGATACTATGCATGTATGTAGGATCTGATGTAAGTCTTGCTGAGTACCTTTGTACTCATGTTGCTATAATCTACATTTTTACAGAAGACGCTGCAACCCCTTCTGATGGGTTCTATGTAGACGTTGACATCAACGAGTAGGCTAAAGACCCAGGTGGTGACCCTGAGCTTGTGAAGGACCACATAGTATAGCCAGGCTTCCAAGCCTCTTTTATTTTACTAGTTGTCTGTACTCAGACAAGTTACTTCCGCTGTTGGCTTGTATGATTGTATGACTTGTATGTTGGGTCGTGAGACCCGTACCTTTGTGTGTATGTTATGTATGGCTCACTGAGCCTTAAATAAAGTACTTGTGTCGTAGAGTCATGTTGTGATGCTTCGTTGTATTTGCACATATCGAGCATATTGTGTGTATGATTGAAATGCTTGGTATGTGTGGGATCTGACTATCTAGTTGTTTACCTTTAGTAGCCTCTCTTACCGGGAAATGTCTCCTAGTGTTACCGCTGAGCCATGGTAGCTTGCTACTGCTCTGGAACACTTAGGCTGGCCGGCATGTGTCCTTCTTCGTTCCTGTGTCTGTCCCTTCGGGGAAATGTCACGCTTTGAGTACCGGAGTCCTGTTAGCCCGCTACAGCCCGGTTTACCGGAGTCCTGCTAGCCCAGTGCTACAGCCCGGACCCACTTGCTGATGACCGACACGTTCGAAGCTGGGTCATGGATGCCTGTCCCTGTAAGTCTGTGCCACTTTGGGTTTACGACTAGTCATGTCAGCCCGGGCTCTTTATCATATGGATGCTAGCGACACTATCATATACGTGAGCCAAAAGGCGCAAATGGTCCCGGGAAAAAGGTAAGACGACACCCGTGGGGATACCGTGCGTGAGGCCGCAAAGTGATATGAGGTGTTACCAGCTAGATCGATGTGACATCGAGTCGGGGTCCTGACAACGCACCACCATAGAGAGAATAATATTACACAAGTTCAATTTGCTGACGTATTTTGCGGCTTGACGTCACACCACTACCAAGCCTTTACTAGAATCGTTTTTATTGTACCACCTCAACACGTTTAGCGAAGTGGTTTCCTTGGCACGTCTTGTCGAAGCAGAGATCGTGTTCCCCTTATTCCGGGATTCCCATCAATACGGACGTGGGTAATCCAACCGCACCATTGATTGCAGCGCTTGGGGGATAAGCGAGTTTTATCAGGCCGGAGGGGACGCATGTTTGTGTCCGCCCATATAAGGGGATAAAGATCCAACCCTTTTACCTGCACCTTCTTCCTCCTTGGCTTATCCAACTCCGCGAACTCGAGCTCCAGCGCCCAAGTCCGCACTCCTGACCTCAACCTTCTCCAACTATGTCCGGAGCGGGAGGCAAGTGGATGGCCTCCTCCGTCACGGAGGGGCAGATCCAGAAGCTGCGCAACGCCGGATATTTGTCCAGCAACATCGCGCACCGGCTCCCCGACGAGGGAGAGCTCATCCCCACCCCCAGGCCCCATGAGAGGGTAGTATTCCTTCCCCATTTCCTCCGCGGACTGGGCTTCCCGCTTCATCCCTTTGTCCGGGGGCTCATGTTCTACTACGGCCTGGATTTCCATGATCTGGCCCCGAATTTCATCCTCAACATCTCGGCGTTTATCGTCGTGTGCGAGGCCTTCCTCTGCATCCAGCCCCACTTCGGTTTGTGGCTCAAGACCTTCAGCGTCAAGCCGAAGGTTGTGAAGGGCAGCCAAGCGGAGTGCGGAGGCGCCATGGTGGGCAGGATGTCCCACGTTACTTGGCTGGAGGGCACTTTCGTGGAAACCATTAAGGGGTGGCAATCGGGGTGGTTCTACATCACCGAGCCGCGTGACCCTGAATGGGCAGCGGCCCCCGAATTCAGATCCGGCATCCCTACACGGCTCACCTCCTGGAAAGAGAGTGGCCGGATCTGGGGTGATTCGGAGGAGCTGACCGGACTCCAAGCCTGTATCCAAAAGCTGGTGGACAAGAAGCTCAAGCTTGTCAACGTAGTCCAGGTCATGCTCATCCGCCGGATTCTCCCGTGCCAACGACGGGGTTTCAACATGTGGGAGTTCGATCCGGCGCAGCACCAGACTCTGAGCGGGCTCTTCGACACTACGTACGAAGATGTCTGGAAGGTGCTGTTCAAGGGCGCCGAGGCTCCCGCATCCGCTACCGAAGATCGCGGATTCAGCTCGCAGCGTCCGGCTGACGAGGTAAGTGATTTTGTCCTTTACGGAACGCTCGTTTTCCATAGTTTGACTCTATGCGGGATCTAAACTCCCTTTACCTTTGACAGGACTGGCTGGCGAAGGCCGAACAGACTATCTGTCCGGCCCCATTGCCAGAGGACCCAGCGGACGCCCGCCTAACGGGGCTGCTGGCTCCGGCACCCCACGTGGTGCCGGAGAAGAAGGCCAAGAAGAAGGCCACGGGGACTCGAAGAGTTCCCGTTTTCAGGTGCTATCGGATGACGACTCCGAGGCCGACTCCTCTCACCAAGGTGAGGAGGAGAAGAAGAAAGCCTCTCCCCCAGTGGGGGGAGAGAAGAAAAGGAAGGCCTCCCCAACGAGGGAGGCCGAAGGGTCCAAGAAGGGAAAAACTCTTCCCCCGGACTGCTCTGCCAACGCCAGTGACGACGACGAGGACTGGCCTCCAAGGGCCAAGCCCCTGGCGAGATCGTGAGTATCCGGACTCCCGAATAACTTCATGGTTTTTCTTTTTGCCACACAATGTCTTTCTAATGCCGCATACAACCCTGCAGTCCGCCCAAGGACGATCTTCCCGCTTTGTCGAGCGGATCCTTAGGTGCGTCGGATATGGATTCTCTTCCGACCGCCTCCACCCCCCGTGACATGGACGATGCCGAGGTGGGATCCCAGGAAGGGACCCTCCAGGAGGAGGAGGCCCCGGAGGTGTTGCAGGACAACCTCCCGGACTTTGCACCGGACTCGGCTCCGGATCCCAGAGTGGCTCCGGAGTCCGGCGGGCGACCCCTTGATAAGAAGGGCAAGACCGTGACGCCGGCAGCCTCCGTCCAACCGAAGGCGCCAGATAGCTTGCTGGAGGCGCTTAATGGCGCCTCCATCGAAGAGGAACACCGCACTTGTTATGAGTGAGGTGATTCAGAAGGTGCAGCTCGCCAAGAGCGGGCTGACCGAAGCCTGCAGCAGCCTTCTAACAGGCTTTGAGGTAAGAATTTTGATATATGTAAAATAGTACCGCATAGACAGTAGCCCCTGATGCTCGGTTCGGTGTTCGGAAAGAAAAGCCGGACTGAGGATCTTAAGAAGATATACGCAGGAGTCATAAAAAATATGTCAATATGGGATTGCAGGCTGCGCTGCTGACCTCTGCCGCACTCACTGTGGAGGTCAATACTTTGAAGGAAAGCCTCGAGCGGTCCGAGAACGAGCTCGGCCGTGCCAAGAAGCAGCTCGAGGACAAGGAAGGTGAGTAACACCTTATTAAAATTGTACCTTACAGAAAAGGATTTTGGTTGCAAAAAGAATGACAAGGATAACGTGGGTATTGCAGGGGCCACTAACGAGGTGGCGACCCTGAAAGAGGCGGTGGCCGTGGCCGAACGCAATGCGGCCGCGGAGCGCACCGAGCGAGAGAAGCAGGAGGCGCGGGTGGCGGAGGTACAGCAAGAGCTCCAGGATCTCGTGAAAAAACATGAGAGCCTGGAGCGTGACTCGAAGACTCGAGAGTCTGAGCTTGCAACGGCTCTTGAGAGTGCCAAAGCCGCTAAGGCCGAAGCCTACAAGGCCCTCCAAGAAATCGAGGAATTGAAGAAAATAGCGGCGGGTAAGGCATTTTTCATGCAAAGTAAGCATGTGAGTGTTAATTACCTGTTACTTACCCGAATTCGGAGCTCTCCAGGAACGTTCGCAGATCTTCCTCGCAGCGTATCCGATGCCGCCACATTCTACCGGGCCGAGGAGGGGAGCTCGACGGAGAAGGTCTTCTGGTCTCAGTATGCTGAGGCCGGACATCCGGTGCCCCTTAGCGACCAGCTGAAGCAGCTGGTCGAGCTCCACAAGGTGGCCGAACAGGCCATGAAGGGCCTCATAGTTCGGCTATGGCCTAAGGAGGCCATGCCCGGGAGCTACTTCGGCCTGGTGCGGCGGCTGGTGGATGCGTGCCCGTGGGTTGAAGTCATCAAGCACTCCGCTTGTATTGAGGGTGCCCGTCGGGCCCTTGCCCGCGCAAAGGTGCACTGGGGCAAGATGGATGCCCAGAAGCTCGTGACGGACCCGCCACCGCAGGGCAAGGAGCACCGCACGCCCGAGATGTATTATAAGAGTGTGCTGAAGGGCGCCCGCACTATTGCGGGTGAGTGCTCCAAAGATGTAATATTTGAGTAGACTCGCATTTTGTTATCCTGTGCGCTGAAAACTTAGTTCATTTGCGCTAAGCAACGCATTTTAATTTAAAATATTACCTTCTGTGCGGCTGTTTATCAAATCTGAGAGATGGCAAGTCGTCGGCTTCAGCCCCCATGCCACGAGTGCTGGGGTGTTCGGGATAAATTTGAGCACTCTTGTTCCCATATTTGGGTCCATCTAGGGAGGCGCTCAACACAACGAACAAGGCAACCGGACTTATAATGCTTGAACACTCTCACTTAGCCATAGAATTCTATAATTTTAAATTTCGGCGAAGCCCCTAGTCTTCGGAAGGCCGAATTTGGGGCGCTATCCACGCCTGGGCCGGACAAAACCGGCTCCTCGCTCTAAGCGGCATAAGTCTTTAGGGACTCGCAAAAAACCTCTCGAACAGCGACCAGCTCTCGCCTCATCATGACGGTCAGTTTTAGCTTTCTCCACTGAGGCGTTAACCCAGCTCAACTGGGGCGCAATCGCAGTGGTTCTCCCAGTGCTACCTTAGCCGATACAACGGAACGTAAGGTACCAAAACATGGGAGCCGGGCAAACCCAACTATTGACCCAAGACATGATTCGGAGCTGATGCATATAATGCTATAAGTTCGGGGTGCCGCACTTGTGAAAGTGTTCGGACTTATCACACCATGATGCGGGAAACATAAGCCCCTGGTGTATTTAGCCGTACCAAAACGTACGGATGCAACATGTCACAAATGAACATATGTATAAAAGAGAAATGCAATTGGAAGCAAAAAGGTGCTGCATTACTTATTCAAGAAAAACTGCTGTAAGTGCAGAACGATACAAATGGTGCGATAAGCAAGGGATGGGACTGTTAAACATGTCCCCCTCCAGGGGTAGGCTGCGGAATGGTGCATAAAACAGATTTAATGCTCGTAATGGAGACCACCTGGATATTCGTTGTAGCCTTTCTTCTTCCCTGGCTGTTGCATCGTGAGTTCGGCAGGTCTACTGCCGGACAGGGCCTCTGACGAACGGAGTCCTGTGGGTAAAAATAAAAAGGAAAAGAAAAAAAGAACGACACACTTGAGAGCCCCTGGTGTGGTTGAGCCGCAGTCTGGGCCTATCGTGGTCGTGCCCCTCTCCCCATGCCCATGGTATCTTCAGAGCGTAATGGTGTACGCGAAGGACCTGTCTTGACGTTTTACAGGGGCTGGGGTTGGGGCCGCACTGCTACGCGTGCTCGGAACGTGCCAGGTGGTCTTGTTGTAGGTTACTCCGGGCGCGCTTAGCTGTGTCCGGCCGCTTAACGGCCGGACTCGAGAATTGCCTTAAGAGGCTGCATTGTACTTCTGCCGCGAGAGCCGCTGTATGTTCCTCCGTGCGGAGAGAACGTTCAGTGTTTCCGTTGACCGTGATGACTCCTCGAGGGCCTGGCATCTTGAGCTTGAGGTATGCGTAGTGCGGCACCGCGTTGAACTTTGCAAACGCGGTACGTCCGAGCAGGGCATGATAGCCGCTGCGGAACGGAACTATGTCGAAGATTAACTCCTCGCTTCGGAAGTTATCCGGGGATCCGAAGACCACTTCCAGTGTAACTGAGCCTGTACAATTGGCTTCTACACCTGGTATGACGCCTTTAAAGGTCGTCTTGGTAGGTTTAATCCTTGAGGGGTCTATGCCCATTTTGCGCACTGTATCCTGATAAAGCAGGTTCAGGCTGCTGCCGCCGTCCATCAGGACTCTGGTGAGGTGAAATCCATCGACGATTGGGTCTAAGACCAATGCGGCGAATCCGCCGTGGCGGATGCTGGTGGGGTGGTCCCTTCGGTCAAAAGTGATCGGGCAGGAGGACCATGGATTGAACTTCGGGGCAACTGGCTCCATCGCGTATACATCCCTGAGTGCACGCTTCCGCTCCCTTTTGGGTATGTGCGTTGCGTATATCATGTTCACCGTCCGCACCTGTGGGGGGAAACCCTTCTGTCCTCTATTGTTCGGCGGTCGGGTCTCTTCCTCGTCATCGCTATGCAGCCCCTTGTCATTGTTTTCGGCAATTAACTTGCCTACCTGCTTGAATACCCAACTGTCCCTGTTGGTGTGGTTAGCTGGATTTTCGGGGGTGTCGTGTATCTGGCACAAGGGGTCGAGTATTCGGTCCAAACTGGACGGACCCGCAGTAGTTCTTTTGAATGGCTTTTTCCGCTGACCGGGTTTAGAGCCTCTGAATCCGGCATTGACTGCCGTATCCTCACTATTGTCGCCGTTAATGCGGCGTTTGTTTTTATTACGACGCGACCTGCCATTACGGTCCTTGATATCCGGACTGCCAGAATTTTTGCTGAGGTTGTTGCTGCGTGCTAGCCAGCTGTCCTCACCCGCGCAGAAGCGGGTCATGAGTGATGTGAGGGCTGCCATGGATTTCGGCTTTTCCTGTCCCAGGTGCCGGGCAAGCCACTCATCGCAGATATTATGCTTGAAGGCTGCAAGGGCCTCCGCATCCGGACAGTCAATGATTTGGTTTTTCTTGGTTAAGAACCGTGTCTAGAATTGTCTGGCCGATTTGTCTGGCTGCTGAATTATGTGGCTTAGGTCATCAGTGTCTGGTGGTCGCACATACGTGCCTTGGAAGTTATCGAGGAATGCGGCTTCCAGGTCTTCCCAACTCCCAATTGACTCTACTGGCAAGCTGTTAAGCCAATGCCGGGCTGGTCCTTTAAGCTTGAGGGGGAGATATTTGATGGCGTGAAAATCGTCACCGCGGGCCATGTGGATGTGAAGGAGATAGTCTTCGATCCAAACCGCGGGGTCTGTTGTGCCATCGTAAGATTCAATATTCACGGGTTTAAACCCTTCGGGGATTTGATGATCCATTACTTCGTCTGTGAAGCATAGTGGGTGTGCGGCGCCTCTATACTGGGTGATATCACGACGGAGCTCAAAAGGGCTTTGTCTATTTTGTTCAGCCCGGCCGGACTTACTATGTCCGGCGCGACGGTTGTAGTCATGTATCATGGGGCGCCCACGCGATACATAGATCGATCTTGATTGTCTTGCCCTATCCTCCAATATATCTCGCAAGTCCGGAGCGTTCCCCTGTGGCCTTGTGCTTTTCGAGCGATGCCGGGGTACGGGTCTAGTGAAGGGCCTAGAGGCCTCTCTGTCGCGACCACGGGGTGGTCGGTCAGCCGTATTGTCTCCTGGTGATGCGGGTTCATACGCCTCCTCCTCTAATCAGGGGAGCAGCTTGAGTTTAGGGTAGCTTTTGGAGGGGCGTTCGAGCTCATGCTCTTCGGCCGCGAGGACTTCAGTCCATCTGTCGGCTAGCAGATCTTGATCAGCTCTAAGCTGTTGCTGCTTTTTCTTGAGGCTGTTCGCTGTGGCCATAAGCCTGCGTTTAAAACGGTCTTGTTCGACGGGATCCTCAGGCACGACGAATTCATCGTCGTCGAGGCTTGCCTCGTCTCCGGAGGGAGGCATATAATCCTCTACCTCTTCTTCTGCCGCTCTCTCATGAGGGCTGGCGTCTCCGTCCTCCTGCGCTGGATCTTGCTGGAGTGGGTTGTCTTCGGCACTGTCCGGTGTATTATTATCTCCGGTGCCGGAATCTTCATTCTTGCTGTGGCGGGATTTAGAGCGGCGCTGCTGACGCCGGCGCTTAGGCTGTTTCTTGGAGGGGTCATCCTCCGCTGTTCCTTCGCCATTCCCATCCTTTGGGATATCCACCATGTATATGTCAAATGATGAGGTGGCTTTTCAGTGCCCGGTGGGCGCTGGTTCTTGGTCGTCTCCGGCATCATCGTCCATACCATCGATGTCTTCGGAGTCGTAGTCTAGCATGTCGGTTAGATCGTCGACAGTGGCTACCAAGTGGGTGGTGGGTGGGCTTTGAATTTCTTCATCGTCCGCATCCCAACCGTCCTGACCGTAGTCCGGCCAGGGTTCTCCTGATAACGAGAGATACTTTAGCGAACTCATGATGTCTCCAAAAGGTGAGTGTTGAAAGATGTCCGCTGTGGTGAACTCCATGACCGGCGCCCAATCGGATTCGATTGGAGGGGCGCTGGAGGTTCGGAGTCCAGCAAGGAGTCCGGCACCTCGGAGTCACGAGCTTCATGAGGGACAAGGTCAGTGTTTGGCTCTATCGCCGTAGAGGTTGCAGCCCCCGAGGCGGTGTCTAGCCATCCGTCCTCGATCTGCGCAGCCGGCTCCGAATTGAAGATCGGAGCGGGCTCGAGTGCGGCCTCCAGGGTACTATCCGGCTGCAGAGCTAAATCATGCCCGTCGTGACAGTGCGGCGCGCTTGGCTGTGGCTCGAATCCATCGAAGATCAAGTCCCCGTGGATGTCAGCCGTGAAGTTCAAACTTCCAAATCTGACCTGACGGCCAGGGGCGTAGCTTTCGATCTACTCCAGATGGCCAAGTGAATTGGCCCGCAATGCAAAGCCGCCGAATACGAAGATCTGTCCGAGGAGGAAGGTCTCACCCTGGACTGCGTCGTTGTTGATGATCGAAGAGGCCATCGAGCCTATCGGTGACGACACAGAGGAACTCTCAATGAAAGCACCAATGTCGGTGTCAAAACCGTCGGATCTCGGGTAGGGGGTCCCGAATTGTGCGTCTAGGAGGATGGTAACAGGAGACAAGGGACACGATGTTTTACCCAGGTTCGGGCCCTCTTGATGGAGGTAAAACCCTACGTCCTGCTTGATTAATATTGATGATGTGTGTTACAAGAGTGGATCTACCACGAGATCAAGGAGGCTAAACCCTAGAAGCTAGCCTATGGTATGATTGTTGTTCGTCCTATGGACTAGAGCCATCCGGTTTATATAGACACCGGAGAGGGCTAGGGTTACACAGAGTCGGTTACAAAGGTAGGAGATCTACATATCCGTATCGCCAAGCTTGCCTTCCACGCCAAGGAAAGTCCCATCCGGACACGGGACGAAGTCTTCAATCTTGTATCTTCATAGTCTTGGAGTCCGGCCGATGATGATAGTTCGGCTATCCGGACACCCCCTAGTCCGGAACTCCCTCAATCGCACTAAATAAAGCGGTAAAGATAGAAGTGTGATGGTGATACGATACCGGGGAACCTCCCCCAAGCTTGGCAGTTGCCAAGGGGAGTGCCCATACCCATGTGATTATGTCCTCAGATGTGGTGAAGTAGGAGTTGTTGATGATGTAGGCTTGTCGTCCATCTTCCAAGGCATAGGTTCTCCATCATAGAAGGATGATCGAGTCTCCGTGATGCTTAAATTTGCAGCCAAACTCACCCTCTTGAATATATATTCATACTCACAGTTCTAGTTTTGCAGGTCATAGATCTGGGCTTGGAGGTGCTCGATTTTCTCTTGAAGCTTGAAGATGGTCTCCCCAATGACTTTGGCATCTAACTTGTGGTTGTTGGTGAACTCCGTGATCATCATCTGGTTGGCGTGGAGTCCA
This sequence comes from Triticum aestivum, assembly GCF_018294505.1. Classification (NCBI taxonomy): domain Eukaryota; kingdom Viridiplantae; phylum Streptophyta; class Magnoliopsida; order Poales; family Poaceae; genus Triticum; species Triticum aestivum. The sequence continues at coordinate 640,804,282 of NC_057813.1, forward strand.
CGCTCCACCATCCCTTGGCACTTAAAAACTTGCTGCTCGACGGCTTCGAGCTTTGTCTCCACGCTCCAGGTACGCATTGGTCCCTCCACATCGCGCATGTGCAGCACCCCCTCACGCATCTCAATGGTTTTAGGGTGTTGCAGCACCTCCGCAAGATAGGGGTTGATAACCCTCTCGAAAAACTTGTCCTTGGGAGCGCTTGGAGACGACATGATGCTCTTAGATCTGAAACAGAAACAGCTCGAAACGAAAATAGAGGATATTTGCGTGATACAGTAGTCAAAACCTTCGGGAGTATATATAATGAATTTTTACCGACCAAAATACGTAATGTGCAAGAAAACGGAGTCCGGGAGGCACACAAGGTGCCCACGGGACAGGGGGGCGCGCCCTCCACTCTCGTGGGAGCTTCGTGTCCCTTTCGGACTACTTCTTTCTTCCTAAAATTCTTAAATATTCCAAAACTGATAAAAATTGCCATCGGGGTCGTTTTGGAGTCGGTTTACTTACCGTACCACATACCTATACCTTTTCGGAGTCTGGAACATTCTGGAAAGTGTCCCTTATGTATTCCTCAGGGGTTACGGTTTCAATGATATTAGTTTCAACATTGATAGGATTACCTGAAATATAATGTTTAATTCTTTGACCGTTTACCACCCTTGGACTCGTGCCTTCGAAGTTGTTGATTTTTATGGCACCAGAACGATAGACCTCCTCGATAACGTAAGGACCTTCCCATTTTGAGAAGAGTTTTCCTGCAAAAAATCTTAAACGAGAGTTGAATAATAACACATAATCTCCTACGCTAAACTCACGCTTTTGTATCCTCTTATCATGCCAGCATTTGACTTTTTCTTTGAATAGCTTGGCATTCTCATATGCTTGGGTTCTCCATTCATCAAGTGAGCTAATATCAAATAACCTATTCTTGCCAGCAAGTTTGAAGTCATAATTGAGCTCTTTAATAGCCCAATATGCCTTATGTTCAAGTTCAAGAGGTAAATGACACGCTTTTCCATAAACCATCTTATATGGAGACATACCCATAGGATTTTTGTATGCAGTTCTATAGGCCCATAATGCATCATCAAGTTTTTTGGACCAATTCTTTCTAGATCTATTCACAGTCTTTTGCAAAATTAATTTGAGCTCTCTATTGCTCAACTCTACTTAGCAAGCATCTTACGGAAAGCACCATGAATAAAATGTGAACCACCATCAGTCATAAGATATCTAGGGACTCCAAACCTCGGGAAAATAACTTCTTTGAGCATTTTAATAGAAGTGTTATGATCAGCACTACTAGTTGGAATAGCTTCTACCCACTTAGTAACGTAATCAACAGCAACTAAAATATGTGTATAACCATTAGAGGCAGGAAAAGGTCCCATATAATCAAACCCCAAACATCAAACGGTTCAATAACAAAAGAATAATTCATAGGCATTTCTTGACGTCTGCTAATGTTACCTATTCTTTGACATTCATCACAAGATAAAACAAACTTACGAGCATCTTTGAAGAGAGTAGGCCAATAAAAACTAGATTGTAGTACCTTGTATGCAGTTCTATCTCCAGCCTGGTGTCCTCCATAAGATTCAGAGTGACACTTGCGTAGGATCTGTTCCTGTTCATGCTCAGGCACACAGCGTCTAATAACACCATCTACTCCTTCTATATAAAGGTGTGGATCATCCCAGAAGTAATGTCTTTAATCATAAAAGAACTTTTTCTTTTGCTGGTATGTGAAACTAGGCGGTATAAATTTAGCAACAATGTAATTAGCATAATCAGCATACCAAGGAGCAATACGAGAAGCATTAACGACCGCTAATTGTTCATCAGGAAAGCTATCATTAATAGGCAGTGGGTCATCAAGAACATTCTCTAACCTAGACAAGTTATCTGCAACGGGGTTCTCAGCTCCCTTTCTATCAATAATATGCAAGTAAAATTCTTGGAGCAAGAGAACCCATCTAATGAGTCTAGGCTTAGCATCTTTCTTTTCCATAAGATATTTAATAGCACCATGATTAGTGTGAATAGTAACTTTGGAATCAACAATATAAGGTCTAAACTTATCACATGCAAACACAACTGCTAAGAACTCTTTTTTAGTAGTAGCATAATTTCTCTAGGCAGTATCAAGAGTCTTACTAGCATACTGGATAACATTCAATTGCTTATCGACTCTTTGCCCTAGAACAACACCTACAGCATAATCACTAGCACCGCACATAATTTCAAAAGGTAAATTCCAATCATGTGGCTGAACAATAGGTGCAGTGATCAAAGCTTTCTTAAGTGTTTCAAATGCTTCTACACAATCATCATCAAAGACAAAAGGAATATATTTTTGCAATAAATTAGTCAGAGGCCTAGGGATTTTAGAGAAGTCCTTAATGAACCTCTATAAAAACCGGCATGACCAAGGAAACTTCTTATACCTTTTATGTCCTTGGGACATGGCATCTTTTCAATAGCAACAACTTTGGCTTTATCAACTTCAATACCTCTTTGGGAGATCTTGTGCCCCAAGACAATGCCTTCATTAACCATAACGTGACACTTTTCCCAATTCAGGACGAGACTAGTGTCTTCGCATCTCTGCAAAACTCGATCAAGGTTGCTCAAACAATCATCAAAAGAGGATCCATAGACTGAGAAGTCATCCATGAATACCTCACAAATCTTTCACAAAAATCAGAGAATATAGCCATCATACATCTTTGAAAGGTAGCAGGTGCATTACATAAACCAAAAGGCATACGTCTATAAGCAAAAGTACCAAAAGGGCAAGTAAAAGTAGTTTTAGATTGATCCTTTGCTGACACAGGTATCTGAGAGAAACCAGAATAACCATCTAAAAAGTAGAAATGTGTGTGTTTGGATAGTCTTTCTAGCATTTGATCAATAAAAGGTAAGGGGTAATGATCTTTCTTAGTAGCTTTGTTTAACTTACGGAAATCAATTACCATCCTATAACCAGTAATAATTCTTTGCGGGATCAATTCATCTTTATCATTAGGAACAACGGTAATACCTCCCTTTTTAGGAACACAATGGACAGGGCTTACCCATTCGCTATCAGCAACGGGATAAATAATACTTGCCTCAAGGAGCTTTAGTATCTCCTTTCTTACCACTTCTTTCATCTTGGGATTTAATCGTCTTTGAGGATCTCTAACTGGTTTGGCATCATCCTCCAATGTAATTTTGTGTTGGCATAACGTGGGGCTAACGCCCTTAAGATCATCCAGAGTATATCCAATAGCTGCTCGGTGCTTCTTCAGAGTTTTCAATAATCTTTCTTCTTCTTTCTATGAAAGGTTAGCACTAATAATAACATGGTATATTTCTTTTTCATCGAGATAAGCATACTTAAGATTATCAGGTAAAGGTTTGAGTTCAAACACAGGATCACCCTTGGGTGGAGGGGGATCCCCAAGAATTTCAACAGGAAGGTTATGTTTCAGCATAGGTTCCTGTTTAAGGAACACTTCTTCTATTTCCTCTCTTTCCTTCATAAACATATTGTTTTCATGATCTAGCAAGTATTGTTCAAACGGATCAGTTGGAGGAACAGCAATGGAAGCAAGACCAATAATTTCATCCTTACTAGGTGGTTCGCTTTCACGAGGTTGTCTACTAAACTTAGCGACATTAAACTCATGAGACATACCATCTATGCCAACAATGACAATATTCTTTTCACAATTAATCTTAGCACTAGTTGTATTCAAGAAGGGTCTACCAAAAATAATGGGACAAAAATCATCTTGTGGGGAACCAAGAACAAGGAAATCAGCAGGGTATTTAACCTTCCCACACAAAACTTCAACATCTCTAACAATCCCAAAGGGTTTAATGGTATCCCTATTAGCAAGCTTAATAGTAACATCAATATCTTCTAATTCAACGGGTGCAATGTCGTGCATAATTTCTTTATATAGATCATAGGGTATAGCACTAGCACTAGCACCCATATCACATAAACCATGATAACAATGATCTCCTATTTTAACAGAAATAACAGGCATGCCTACGACAGGTCTACGTGTCTTAGTATCTGGCCTAGCAATATTAGCAAACTCACCACGGAAAGTAATAACATGCCCATCTAAATCCTCATCCAAGAGATCTTTAACCATAGCAATACTAGGTTCAACATTAATTTGCTCAGGAGGTGTATAAGTCCTAGTATTACTCTTACGAACAACAGTTGAAGCTTTAGCATGATCCTTTATCCTAACAGGAAAAGGAGGTTTTTCAACATAAGCAGTAGGAACAACATGATCACTATAGGTAATAGTCTTTTCTTCGACTGTAATAGGTGCAACTACTTTCACTTCAACAGGAGGATTATATTTAAACCACTTCTCTTTAGGGAGATCAACGTGAGTAGCAAAAGATTCACAGAAAGTAGCTACTATCTCAGAGTCAAGTCCATATTTAGCGCTAAATCCACGAAAAGCATCAGTATCCATAAAAAAATTAACAGAATCGAACTTAGGTATCATACCTGACTCCTTACCATCGTCAGAACCCCAATCTTTAGAGTTGCATTTAATTCTTTCCAATAAGTCCCATTCAAAATCAATAGTTTCAGCATATAAGAACCAGCACGGGAAGTATCGAGCAGGTTGCGATTATCAAGAGAAAGTCGAGCATAAAAATTCTGAATTATCATTTCCCGAGAGAGCTCATGATTGGGGCATGAATATAACATTGACTTAAGCCTTCCCCAATCTTGAGCGATGCTTTCTCCTTCACGAGGCCAGAAATTATATATGTAATAACAATCACGATGAACAAGATGCATAGGATAGAACTTCTGGTGAAATTCCAACTTCAATCGCTTATAATTCCAAGATCTCGTATCATCACATAGCCTATACCATGTCAATGCATCTCCCTTCAAAGATAAAGGGAAGACCTTCCTTTTGACAAAAACATCGAGAATACCTGCAAGCTTAAATAATCCACAAACTTCATCCACAAAGATAAGGTGTAAATCAGGATGCAATGTTCCGTCTCCTGCAAATGGATTAGCTGGCAGTTTCTCTATCATACCCGAAGGAATCTCAAAGTAAATATTTTCATAAAGTTTAGTAGGTTGAGGAGCAACTCTTTGCTCTTCTGGTTGGGGTGAAGATACCCCAAACAAGCCCCTCAAAGGATTAGTTTCCATAGTGACAAGTAATAGAAAATTTCAGCACACTATATAAATGTTTCCTTACCAAGTTCCACTCACCAAAAGTGCTACACTCCCCGGCAACGGCGCCAGAAAAGAGTCTTGATGACCCACAAGTGTAGGGTATCAATCGTAGTCCTTTCGATAAGTAAGAGTGTCGAACCCAACGAGGAGCAGAAGGAAATGATAAGCGGTTTTCAGTAAGGTTTTCTCTGCAAGCACTGAAATTGTAGGTGATAGATAGTTTTGTGATAAGATAAATAGTAACGAGTAATAAGTAAATAAAATAAGTAAAGTGCAGCAAGTATATAGCAAAGTATAAGCCTAGACAATTCTAATAATGAGAAAGGACCTCCCGAGGACACATGGGAATTATCATCAAGCTAGTTTTCATCACGTTCATATGACTCGCGTTCGATACTTTGATAATTTGATATGTGGGTGGACCGGTACATGGGTACTGCCCTTACTTGGACAAGCATCCCACTTATGATTAACCCCTATTGCAAGCATCTGCAACTACAAAAGAAGTATTAAGGTAAACCTAACCACAACATTAAACATATGGATCCATATCAGCCCCTAACGAAGCAACACATAAACTAGGGTTTAAGCTTCTGTCACTCGAGCAACCCATCATCTACTTATTACTTCCCCATGCCTTCCTCTAGGCCCAAATAATGGTGAAGTTTCATGTAGTCGACGTTCAGATAACACCACTAGAGGAAAAGACAACATACATCTCATCAAAATATCGAACGAATACCAAATTCACATGACTACTAATAGCAAGACTTCACCCATGTCCTCAGGAACAAACGTAACTACTCACAAAGCATATTCATGTTCATAATCAGAGGAGTAATAATATGCATAAAGGATCTGAACATATGATCTTCCACCAATTAAACCAATTAGCATCAACTACAAGGAGTAATCAACACTACTAGCAAACCACAGGTACCAATTTGTGGTTTTGATATAAGATTGGATACAAGAGATGAACTAGGGTTTTGAGAGGAGATGGTGCTGGTGAAGATGTTGATGGAGATTGACCCCCTCCTGATGAGAGGATCGTTGGTGATAACGTTGGTGATGATTTCCCCCTCTCGGAGGGAAGTGTCCCCGGCAGAACAGCTCCGCCAGAGCCCTAGATTGGTTCCGCCAAGGTTCTGCCTCGTGGCGGCGGAGTTTCGTCTCGTAAGCTTGCCCACGATTTTTTCCAGGGTAAAAGCGATGATATAGCAGAAGATGGACACTAGAGGCCCACCAGGGGGCCCAAGAGATAGGGGGTGCGCCCCTGTCTCCTGGACAGGGTGTGGGCCCCCTGGTGTATTTCTTTCGCTCAGAAATTCTTATTAATTCCAAAAAGTTGTTTCGTGGAGTTTCAGGACTTTTGGAGCTGTGCAGAATAGGTTTTTAACGTTTGCTCCTTTTCCAGCCAGAATTCCAGCTGCCGGCATTCCCCCTCTTCATGGTAAACCTTGAAGAATAAGAGAGAATAGCCATAAGTAAAGAGATATAATGTGTAATAACAACCCATAATGCAATAAATATTGATATAAAAGCATGATGCAAAATGGACGTATCATCTGCGTGTATTTGAACCTCTTATGCTATGTTATGGAGTCAATGATAAGCACTACTGGATTATGCTATGTGTTTTTTAATCTTTATAAGATAGTTGAAGTGTGTTTATTAGTGCTTTGTACCTGGGCTTGTTCTGGCCCAGTTATATTTACAAACCTAGGCCTACTAACTCTAGATGCCTCTCCACTACTCATAAATAGCCTCCTCCACCCACCCTCCTCCCTGTCCAGAACCCAGCCTCCACACCCCACCTGTAGAAACCCTAGATGGATCCAGAGCTTGGGGAGGTGACAGATGAGGAAGAGGAGGCAATGCAGGCAGTGGATGTGAGGAGGCAAAGGGCTCGCCCTACGGTGCCCATGCCATCAGCTTGGGAGCTGAAGTTCAAGAGGAGGCTAGCAGACAAGATCTTGGAGAAGTGCAATCCAAATGATTTCATAGTTCTTGTCCCTGGCGGCAGGCACAAGAGCTCAGGGAAGATCATCAGGTGGGCTAGGGCACAGGCAGTACTCGCTCCTCACCCTTCTACCAGAGCAAAGTGGTGTCGTTTCTTCGAGCGTTATGATTGAGAGTTGTTGCTAGTAGTTATTTTACTTATGAACTAGCAAAGTGGCCCGCTCGATGCGCGGGCTAGGATCTTACAAATGTAACTTACATAGTCAACATCTTATCCTTTTACTTGGAGAACATGTTATTCGATTTGTCTAAAGAAGAATTGGGACCAAATTTTGTTTCATTTAAAAGTAGATCCTTTCTCAACATAATTTCATCTTGTGTATATCATAAATAAAAATACAAACTTGACTTCACAAACTGAATATAAGTGAAAAGTTCAATATATTTTCCATATAACAATAAAATGAACAACATTAAAATTTTGAATGTTCTCTCGCATCACATAATGTTGATATTAGAATTTTTTACTGATCAAACTTTCCGCTAATGGTGTTTTTCATATCTTTGTAAGAAGTGACATTTCTTCTGTCGTAAGTATAGAAAAATTATATGCATTGCAAGATTGTAATTAATCAAGAACCTCTAACAATAGCAAAGAGACATATAGAAGATTTAAAATCTTTTTCTAAGCACATCTCTTCTGTCGAGAGGTATTTATATATTTTTGAGTCATACTTTTTCTTTAGGAATGAACTTAATTAAGTGCTTGTATTCAAAGAGGATCAATAGAACGAAACTATGGGAAAAATCCAGGGTAGTAATAACTAATAACACTCTTATCTTCTGAATACCATGGCATATTTTTTGTAACTAAAATGTATAATCATACTTGGCATTATTTGTTGTTTACAACAGTTTAACCAAAATACTTTTTTCTCCTTCAGTCTCATCATATACACATAGCTTGCTTTTCTATCTTGCTCATGTTGTTTTTGCCTATTATATATGGTCGGCCCAATTGTGGCACTATAATTATCCGTGAGAAACTGATCCTGGCTCATGTGAGGTTAGAGTTAATGTACAGTTTAAACACCTAGATAATAATCGTCACAAAAAATTAATTTATTTTCACACGTATTATATTATCAAGGACTTCCTAGAGATATCGTCTATCAAAATTGTATATTGATTGTACATTCTGGAAACATCTCCTTGCCTCACTCATGTCATACCCTTGTTATTTTGGATTACCACACATTGCTTTTTACGATATGTATGTTTTAGAGGAACCGAAATGCCATTCTTTGTATAATGAACATCATAATTAATATGATTCCTTGTTTTTGTCTTTTATCATTGTCAAGAAACATAGTTTTTATTCCTTCATATGATACAACTTACACATGCATAATATTGGAATCGACCCACGTATCCTTCTTGCGTGATCTCATGCGTGTCTTGCACCAGGTTTTGTGCATGCATTTTTTTCTTTCCAAATTCATAATTGTATAGTTCATATAGGTAGGAGCCGTGAAAATCAGTAGTGATTGCTAACTGGAGAACTCAAAGAAGAAACACCTCTGACGTACATGTGCCTTTATGTCGCCCTAACTTGTCCATGCATCATTCTGTCTTGCATTGTAGTATTTCATTAGGCTAATTGGTCTTGCATTGCATGGCTGCATGTATGGTGCTTACCTAGACAAGATTACAATCTCACAATGCTGGTATGCATGTACGTGGAGGCTACGAACAGCCGGCCGAGGGAACCAAGCCAAATACGGATGATGGCGGCCGGAAGCTTACACACGTAAGAGCATCTCCAACAGCCGCGCTAAACTAGCGTCGCGTCGCAAATTCGTCGGTTTTAGCATGCGCGCAACACGGCGGGTCGCTCCAGCGGACGCGCAATAACGGCGCGCACGCTATACCGAGTTGGGCGCGCTGTCGGAAACGCCAACCCGCGCGGCGTATTTCGGGCGCCTGCTATTGCGCGCGTCACACTCGACCACTCGCTCCGCACTCTCTCCTTTCCTCCTCCTACGCCCCGCGCGCGCCGGCGCCGGCGTCACCCATGGACGCGCACACCGGCACCCCGCTCTCCCCGTTGTACAACCGCGACACCCCCTCCTCCCCCCCCCCCCCGCCGCCGCCGCCGAAAACCCTAGCGCGGGTAGCGTTGGCGTCGCCACCGCCGGAGCTCCGCCGAGCGTCGGCCTCGCGCGCAGCCTCTTCTTGCCGCCGCGGATGACCACGGCGGCGGGTGGCGTCGCGCCGGCGCCGTCCCGTGCCGCCGCCGCAACGTCGAAACTCCCCAATGCGGCGCGGCCGAAGAAGGGCAAAATTTCGGCGAAGAAAAACAAGGCGGCGGACGGCTCCGGCGGCACGAAGGCGAGGGAAAAGAAGCTTGCAGGGCGTTCGACGGCCGCAGCGGCTACCGAAGCGCCGGCGAGCTCACTCGTTGAGCCGGCCACCGACGCGCGCCATATGTCTTGAACTTTACTTTGCATTTTGAACTTGGTTGGATGAACTTGTGGGCATGACTTGGTTGGAAGATGTTTGTGACAAATTTCACATGTTCATTGCATTTTGTTAATTGTTTCAAACCCATTTTGTAGCTAAGTCGCGCGCGTCCGGCGAGTCGCGCGCGCTGTATTTTTGCGCGCTGCTGGAGCGGCGTGCGCTGCATTATAGCGCGGCTGCTAGAGTCAGCGCTCGCGGCCGCGCTAAACCAGCCGAAGCGCGCGCGGCAAACAGGTTTTTTGCGCGCGGCGCATAGCGCGGCTGTTGGAGATGCTCTAAGCTGATACATAGACCGGAACATCGACGGTGGCTAGACGGGGTACATACCTGAGCTGAGTCCTAAAACTGGATACGGTAGCAAGGGCCGGAAAGTGTACATACCTAAGATGATATGTATATCAGAATACGGCAGCAGTGGCCGGACATCATACATATCTAAGGGACATATCTAAGATGATACGTAGATTGAAATACAGCGGTGCTGGCCGAACAACGTACATGAGATGATGCATAGATGGAATATTGCGGCGGCAGCGGCCGAAACATCGGAATAAAATCGCGCTGGCCATAGCTTTAAGAAGTATGAGGTTTGGTGGTAGAGGCGAGAACATGGTCGCAAGATTTTCTTGGCAGTTTGGCATCATCATTATCGAGCATGCACAAGTAGTTGATCGATCTGGTTGAAATTGTGTGCATGGCTAGTCTGGTACCTAGCTCCTTGCTATTAGGATGCATGCAAGAGACATGTTTTCTCCATGCGGTGGATGACTGAACGATCATATTATATGTAGTTGTCTAGTTTTTTCTTATTTTGACACCAAGATGTAGTAATCTAGTGTCTTGGGCTTTAGGGATAGAATACCTTCCGTAGGACACGTTCCAATAGAGAGTTTGAGTTTTTGTGACAGACCAGGTATGGCAAGTTAGCTATATCCGTTAGGTTCTCACAAAAAACTATAGCACATTAGGACTCACGTTTGGTGGCCACGATGTTGTATGTTACGCATATCTGACGGTTACATAGTTATAATTTTAAAAGACCCACCAGATCGAGGGCTAGTATTTACTGATTAACGTGGAATTTTGTAGGCTAATTATCTTCTTTTCCACTTGATTATCGAGTAATAAATTGTGTGGAAACTAACTAAATGACACGTACTAATATTTTTGGAATAAACTCTACGTGACAATTATATATTACATATACACATTTTTCTAAGAAGTATTTGGCACACAATGGATTCAACAATAATATTTTATTTTATTTTATAAATCATGTAGTCAAGTGAAGTGAATAAATAGTGACCATTTCCACTGAGAGGGAACCAAATAAATTAAAATAGAAACTAAATAGATCCTTGCTTTTTCTGTCGAAATTGAAGATTTCACCATGGCGCACTAACAGTAGAATATAACAAAAAAGCATCCAACTACATAGCCAATTCCATCAAATTTATAAGTATACGGATCAAACTCCCAACTTGTAAAGAAATCCAAGCATGATTAAACATGCATATGTTTATATTTTTTGTAGGTTTTCTATTATATTTTTCTTTTTTCTGATTAACCCTTAAATATTTTTTAGGGGACCCTGAAATTGATATTACCATGAAATACATAGATGCATGTATATATTTTTAATGTGTATATATTTAAAGGAAGCATGCATGCATGCATATAAAAAGGAATGATCCCACGTCATGCATGTAGCTTTGTTTTTTAAGGAAAGTCCTATGCATGCACGCATGCATATAAAAAGAAGTCAGGCCACGTTGTGCATCCATGCATGTAGTGTTGTTTCTAGGGAATTTATACACGCACGTAAGTCAAGTCTCTTTTGAATTGCACGCTCTTTATCTGTAGGTAATGTGAACGAATTGTTTTCTTTATAATGGCAATGGTGGGTAATTATTTGAGTTAGAACAAATCTAATGGCTATAATTTTTTAATGTATTAAATAAGTGGTTGGATGTTTCTGATTTTATGGGATATTTCTCTTTTTTCTGGTCAGCCCCTCAAGCACTTTTTATATATAAATAGATGAGAGTCTGAGCTATGTATCCCTTCCATTTCTGGACAACTCTTTGTATGAAAGAATGTTTGGATGGTGGAATCTATGAATGTTTGAATAAATCTATCAATGTTTGCATCAGTGTTGTCTGAATCTATCAATCTTTGCATCGGTGTTTTGGGATTCTACCAATCTAGCACTAATGTGAAGTGCAACCCAGAAGTCACAAACACTCAGGTTTCATAATGCAACCACTTAGGTTTCAGCAAGCAAATACATAGGTTTCATAATGTAAACACTCAGGTTTCAGGAAGCAAATACATAGGTTTCATAATGCAAACACTCAAGTTTCAGCAAGCAAATACATAGGTTTAAGCACTCATACAATGCAAACAAGACAGCTTTTCCAAATGTGCATCACAATATTTTGCCCACTTCTTGGCCTCCTCCAATATCTCAAAGTATGTGGGTGTGATATCCCACCTACATGTCTCTGCCTTCTCCCTAATCTTCTGAAACTTGATCATGAGTTTTGTCCTTATTCCTTCAAGCATTGTCCTTATGGGCTTGTTCCTAACATCCAGAATCGTCCTGTTGAAAACTTCACTAAGATTGTTTACAACAAGGTCTGTCTTGCATATAGTATCCATTCTATGCCTGGCCCAAGTATGGACTGGTATGTTGAACAACCACTTCCATGCCTCCTCACTCTCTTTCTTTGATGCTTCCATGCCTAGATCATGCCCATGCTTAGTGAAAGAATATGCAGCCTAGTCTAGATGTTTTTTCAATTCATCCCCTCTAAACCAGCTGATTGGAAGTTGGCATATATGTGTCTTAAACAAAATCTTTGACGGGAATCAGGAAATACATCCTCTATTGCATTGAGCAGACCCTGTTCATTGATTTTGTATTAATAACTAGTGAAGTACAGAAAGCATTACATAGTGCAAGGAAAATCATTACATAGTGCAAGGAAAGGCGGTTAAATCATGGAGAGTAGTTGTACCTTTTGCCTGTCTGACATAATTGTGTAGGGCCCAAACTTGTTGCCACTACCAATTACTCTCCTTAACTGTGTAAGAAACCAAGTCCAACTATCTGTCTCCTCCTTGTCAACAACACCAAATGCAATAGGGAAGATGTTGTTGTTGCCATCCCTCCCTGTTGCTGCCAGGATTTGCTGCCCAGTGCTTAGTTTGATGAAGCATCCATCCAGACCTGCATTTTAAGCCATTAGTAAGCAGCAACTATTATGCAGTCCCTATTTAAGCACTATACAGACTATATTTACCTATGAAAGGCCTGCAACCATTTAGGAACCCCTCCTTACAAGTAAACAAACAATAAAACATGTAACGAAACCTTGGGGTAGGTGCTGGGTTGAGTTCAAATTCCTTTGTTGTCACAACACACCTACTACCAGGGTTTGTGTCCAAAACACACTACAGATAGTCTCTTAACCTATAGTATTGTGTCTTGTGATCCCCTTGCACAACATCAACTGCTTTCCTCATTGCCCTGTAGGCCAAGCTTTTGGAACATGTACTCCAAATTTCTTTTTTGTATAACTCAGTATAGTCTCAACACCTACACCAGGATTGGATCTTACAGTATCCTCAACAGCCTTTGCAACCCACTTCATGGTAACCTTTGTGTTCTCTCCACTTGATCCATAGGTGTGATCAAGATTCATCTTCTTGATGCTAAAGGTTGACTCATGGGAAATCTTAGAAGCAGTAATATAAAAGTCACAACCATGCTTTCTATCTGAGCACCAGGCTATGATCCTACTTGGATCATTCCTATAGTACTCAAAGTTCCTCAGTGTCCTAACATGGTAGTTTCTCAATGCTTCTCAGAACTCTACCACATTCAGAAAGCACAAATGAATCCTAAACTGTTCATGTGCATCAGGCCTAGAGGGATCATACCATATTCTCTCCTTCTTATTCTTCTTCAATTTTCTCTTCCTGCCACAAGGCAACCTAGGTGCATCATCTTCTTCATCATAAATGCCTTCATCACCTGGAAAGCAGCACTCATCAGCTTCTGGCACGAAATCTTCAAACTTTATGTGACCTGGCTCACTGTGTGATCTGCTTGTTGGGCCTTGTTTCCTCATAGGTATCAATTTTTGTGCCACACTTTTCACATGATCTGAAACTTCTTCTTCATCATATTCTTCAGAATCATTTTGCTCCTGCCAAAACTCTGAGGATTCAGAAGCAGCCCCAAAATAATGCTCAGTCATCTCTTCCTCTTCCCTGTAGTGCTGACATGTTCCTTCACCACCTTCATCTTCTCCCCTAGCCCAAGACTTGTATGAAATTATCTTCCCTCTGTAATCACCCCTGAAAAACTCAAAATCTGATGAGGATTTGTCCAACTCATCTTCATCTTCATCTTCTGCTTCAATATTTTCAATTTCCACTACCTCTTTTCCCTTGTTGAAATTATAGCTCTGCTGTGTGTTAAGATATGCTTGAACAGGCACAACTAGAGGCTGTGAAGAATTTGAGACAGGGAAAAGGACACCTTCTTCGGAAACACTATAAACCATGGGATCACCAACTTGATTCATTGGAATCTGCTCTTCAAGCAAGGTGTGTTCCATGTTTGCATCTGCTGGATTTGGGTCACAAGCCTCTCTCACTGTTATGTTCAATACCTTCTTCTCAATAAACAAATCTAGCATCTCCTCCACCTTCTCATCACTGTCCAAAACCTCAATCCCATCCAGCCCCTTACCCTCATCCTTAACATATGACAGATAGGCATCCAACCCATAGCCCTCAAGTTCAATCAGTGCTAACAATAACAGGTAATTCATTTCTGATAAGAAAAACTTCCTTTCCATGTTATTCCTGCCCTGAAAATGCAGCCTCAATTCCCATACTTCATCATCCAAACTATGCAAAAAAAGAAAGAACACATTCAGATTTCTTTAGATTTTGAAGTTCAAAAGTATGCAACAGTTTCAATTGCGCAACATATCATCCAAACCTAAACCCTAATTCATATATTGCTTACAATGTATACATAATAATATACCAAATAAACTAATTCGTTAACAATCTAAGAAACAAATCCTAACCCTAGTTAATAAATATACTAAGAAAGATAACTAAAACAATTCATAACTTACTCCAGGCCACCAAGTGAGGAGGCCCACCGGTGCCCGCCTTCTGCATCCATGTGGATGCATTTGACCACTGCCCTGGCCGCGCGGAACGCCGGCGAGATCTGGACCTCATGCGTCGGTGCCCTAGGCGAGCGCTGGGTCCGGAAACTTGCGCTGCTAGCCACTTGTTGACCTCGGAGTGAGCACCACCCTCACCGCCGGCTGACGCCACAAGGTCCAAAGGCTCGCCGTCGTCCTTCTTCTTCGCCGTCGCCATCGTCAGGAGAGAGAGAGACAAATAGCACGGGGGAAAGGAGGAGCGAGAGAGGGCTGTTGCCGACAGAGAGAGAAAGGCAGCGAGCGAGCGGGTGCGGTCCGACCGCACCGGTTGGTCGGAGTAATGGCCGTTAACGGCCTCACCTTCATGTGCGGCACTGACGTGGCCTGACAGGCGGGCCCGGACCGTCAGAAAACGGTTTAAAACGCTAGCAGTTGGCAATTTGGGTTTTTTGAGACAACCGATGAGAAAAGTGGTAGGTATGAGTCACAAACAAAAAAGTGGTGGTTTTTTGGAACCCTAGCACGAAAAGTGGTAGTTTTATGCTATTCACTCTAACGCATCAGATGGGGAACAAACACGAGGAAGGAAGGGAGATGGGCGATGTGGATGGGATCTCACACTTGAGAAGATAGGCGAACGACTGGCTCGCGTTTGATTAGAGATGGGAATGTTGAGCTCATCCATGGCGGAAGGGGATGGCAGGAGGAGGTAGATGACGACGGGCTAGAGTGGATAAGATAGAGGAAAAGGAGTGGCTGCGAGGAAGCGTATGAGCAGAGGCTCATGTACGGGATAAGAATTGAGAGGGATAAGCGACGGTGGGCCATGTGGGCAACGCTAGCAATGTGACCATGTGGGCAACGAGCGCGTCCTTTGATAAAGTGAAATCGTACGACTCACATGCGACCGGCCGAGCGTTCCGCCGGTGTGCCGGAGGGAAACATTTCCCTTTTTTTAATTACGCCTAGGTGTAACATAGCTTTATAGAAGGCAGAATTATAAGTACAAGAAGACAATCACTCGCTGCGAACAACGAGTGTAGCACGAACACCACACACAAGCATGTCCAGGGACATCCACCAATGACCATACAACACTACAAAGCACATGCGCCTGCCCTAACAGATAACAACACCGCGTCTCGACCCACACTAACACCTCCGAAGACTAACTGCTTCGTTGAACTTCGCTTGTCGATGCACCATCCACCCTCAATGCCGAAGAGGAAGTGGCAGGTAAATGGCAGGACTTGCTCCAATCTGAAGAAGACACCATCTTGGATGCATCGGCGATGGCCATGCATAGCGCCCTCGGGAATCAAAATAGGACCGCGGCAAACACCGAAGAAGAGTAGCGAGGAACAAAGCCATATCTCCAAACACGATGCTCCCAACAAAGGAGCGACGTCGAGACGCCGCCAACGTGCCGATCCGACTGAATCAAGGCTTTTGCCCGGAGACAACAACCAACTCCAGACGAGCGACGGAAGTGTCAAAATGACCTCGACGACGCGTCCAAGGAGGGGGGTCACACCCACGGGTGCCATCACCGCCGGCCCGGCAAGAGCCGTGCAAGATTTTCATCCGACCATCGCACATCTCCACACCTCGAAGGAATTGGGCAGGACCGTCCAAGAGGCTACACACCGCCACCACCGCAACACCTCACCATTGTAGCTTCATAGCCAAGGACCACTGACAGTCCACACAGCAAGGATAAATGCCGCCACCAAACACCTACAACTTGGCAAAGGAACCGCAACCACCGAACTCCTCCAGCAAGGATCAAAACCGCCACCGAAGGCTATCATCCGTTCCAAAGTGACAGCCTTTCGACGATCCAGCACCAAGCCGCGGGCAACTCCCACACGGGCACCACTGGAAGACCACCGCCGCTCACCACATAGCCTAGAGGTGGCCCGGACGCTCGCTGCTCGCCAGGAACTCCATCCTAGCATAGCCATCGCAGCTCCGCCACCAACCTGGATGGTGGTTCGTGCCGCCGCCTCCAGTATCCGCCACTGCCACCAGCCCGCCTCACCACACCGCTATTGTCCCTGCCAAGACCGCCGCATTTCCACGTCTCCCGCTGTGCTTCGTCGTCAGCCACCACCACACCGGCACCCCAACGCAACCGCCAGCATGACCATCGTGCCTAGCAACCGTGGAGGCCCGGCGTCACCACACCCGGGTCCCGACCGGCCCAGATCCAGATCCGTAGAGGGCGATCAAGACAGAACCGAGACCTCCGACCGTCGTAGCCGCAGGCAACACCGCCGGACGGAGCTCCATCACCCCCGCAGCCACCGCGCCCTTGTAGCACCACGCGCCGATGACACAGCACCGCGCCATGGTCAAAGGGCAGGGAGCCGTGATGAGGAGAGGCCCCAGCGCCGCCGGCTTTGCCCGGCAGTGGCCCTTGGCGGTGGGAAGGGGGAAAGGAGGGAAGGAGGTCGGCTGGTGGCGGGGATCTGGGTTCCCCCATGTCACCTCAAGGAGGGACGCGGGGGTCGTGGGTTCCCTCCGTCTTCTTTGGGTCGCCGGTAGGGGCAGGCATCCTCCGTGCAGCCAGACTGACAGCCAACGTGCCCTTCACCCCCTGCCTCCTCTGCATGCACATGTCGTGCCCTGCCCTGCCCTGCATACCACTCAAGCTCACTCCATGCATGCATGCATGCAGTGCGACGCAGGAGGTCCTCATCAAGTCCCGTCGCCTCAAACCTCGTCGTAGCTCCCTCCTAGCTTGATTTTACAAAAGTCTGTAGTTTAAAAAAACATCCTTGGAATTTTTTTTAGAGTAACTAGGGAATTTTATTCAAAGTTCAAGACATCCGAGATACAAGCAATGTCTGGGAGATTCCCTAGCCACAAATGGCGACCCGCCGAAAGAGACGCAGCTCCTTTTGCTATCAAGTGGGCCTCAAAATTATTATCCCTGCGCTCAAAACAGAATGAAACAGTAAGAAAACTATTCCTACTAACAAGAATTTCCTTTATTATCGGAGCATAAACCAGTGATGCATTATTGTTGTGTTCGAGATCACCTCAGGGCAGTCCGAGGCTATCACCAGCTTTTGAAGATTCAAATCCCGAGCTAGTGCAAGAGCTTCACTGCATGCATGCGCCTCCAGACTCGCTGGATCAATTAGGCCATCAAAACCACAGCTGAAGCTCCTAGATACTTGCATGTGCTATCCCGACATACCGCAACCGCTACTCCTCTCTCCCCCAGAGATGAAACTCCACCGTCACAGTTCAGTTTGGCCGCATTATGTCCCGGTGGAAGCCACACCTTAGCCCTAGGGACCGGACACAGAGCATTGTTTCCTCGCGTGGTACGAACGGCAACAATGTCCAGGTCTTCTAGGAATCGTTTTATAAAGCACATTGTGGACAGTGGGCTCTGAAACTCATCCTCGTGATTTTCCTTCCTCCGTGCCCACCAGATCGCCCACATGGTGACCAGCACGCAGGTAATATCCTGCTGACTTGTAGATTCAAAAAGCCAATATAACCAGAGTCTTGCATCATCGCTTCGGTTCGATGTCACATGCTCCAGCAGTTCTTCATCCCCAAGAGCCCAAACACATCTGGCCATGCGGCAACTAAGTAGCGAGTGCCGCCAAGTATCATTCTCCGATCCGCAAATAGAACACCGAGGATCATCCGCCATGTTCCTGTCATGTCGTACTTCGCCTGTCGGGATCGATGTATGTGCTAGCCTCCATGCAAAAACCCTCACCTTTGATGGAACTTTCACCTTCCAAAGTTGAGACCAAGACTTTTTCTCTACTGAAGTATTGGAGTGCCCCGGTCGGTGTTCCAACCAATCCTCTCGTTGGAACTTGATTGCAGCAAGCATCCTATAAGCCGACCGAACAGAAAAAACACCCCGTTTATCGTAGTGCCAAGCCCAAAAATCGTCCTGAACCGAGTGCTGAGAGGAATATTAAGGAACACCTCGACGTCAGGAGAAATGAAGTGCTCATCAATTTTTGAGTAATACAAACACAGTGGGAGCCTCTCCGGCAGTCTAATTTCTCAAAAAAAAATGAAGTGCGCATCAAGAGCTCGCCTGTTCCATACCCGCATGATAGGATTAATCAGATCCGAGACCAATGATGGAGGGTTTATTGATCGAGCACACAGCGGCCGCGGGTTATAATCCCTCGGCCACCAGTTATCGTTCCAGATATTTGTGTCCTGTCCTGATCCAATCATCTTAATTAGCCCCAGAGCTAGCACATCTCTGCCTTCCAAGAGGGAATGCCACACTTGAGAAGGCGCGGGCCCTAAAGTTGCTTCCAGCAGGTGATCATTGGGGAAGTACCTCGCTTTGAGAACATAAGCACTTAGCGAATCAAGCTCATGTAGCAACCTCCAAACTTGCCGCGCTAGTAGGGCGAGATTAAAAAGCTCCATATCTCTGAAGCCCAAACCACCAATGAATTTCGGCTTTGTCATCATTCTCCACGAGACCCGCGTTGTTTTCCTCTATCCGTCCTTGCAACCCCACCAAAACTTGCGGATGATCTTATTGATATGTTCACACAACCCCCTTGGAAGCTTAAAACAGGCCATTGAGTAAGTTGGAATAGATTGAGCCACAGATTTGATAAGTACCTCCTTCCCTCCTCCTGACAAACACCTCTCCATCCAACCTTGCACTTTCTTCCAAATACGATCTTTTAAATATTTGAATGAACCCTCCTTGGCCCTGCCCATGTCCGAAGGCAAACCAAGGTATTTCTCGGACAACGATTCAGTATGAACAGCAAGAATGTTTTTAATGGTGTCATGAGCAGAAGTAGGAACACCCTTACTGAAAAAGATGGATGATTTCTCCGTGTTAACCCGCTAGCCTGAAGCATTGCAATAAGTTCTCAAGAGCTCATTTATGCGTGCTGCACTCAACTCATTTGCTTCAAAAAAGAGTAGGCTATCATCGGCGAAAAGTAAGTGATTGACTGCCGGGGCATTGGGTGCCACTGAAATTCCACGTACACCTCCTTCCCCCTTGAGCAAACAGGAAAGCCCTTCGGCTACGATCAGAAAAAGATATGGCGATATTGGATCCCCTTGTTGCAACCTGCGGGTGGGCCTGAAAACATCCAAACTATCACCGTTAAACAAAACAGAGAAAGAAACCGATGAGACACACCTCATAATTGTCTAGGTGAAACAAGGACTAAACCCCATTTTTAGCATCACTGCCTTCAGATATGCCCATTCCAAACGATCCTAAGCCTTCATCATATCACGTTTTAAAGCACAGTATCTATTACCCTTAACCTGCTTGGTTTTCATGTAGTGTAAAGACTCATAGGCTGTAATGAAATTATCTGTAATGAGACGTCCAGGGACGAAAGCGGACTGCTCTTCGGAGATGATCTCAGGGAGGATAGTTTTCAGCCAATTTGCTAAGACCTTTGAAGCATTCTTATAGATCACATTACAAAGACTTATTGGTCGAAATTGTCCTAAAACTTTTGGACTTGCAATCTTGGGAATCAAAACAATGAACGTGTTATTAATTTCCTCCGGTGAATCTACCCCATCAAGCACTCTGATTATCATCCTTGTAACTTCATCACCACATAAATCCCAATGTTTCTGAAAAAAGTGTGCGGGGAAACCATCTGGGCCTGGGGCCTTAGTAGCAAATATCTGAAAGAGGGCATATTTAACTTCCTCCTTGCTCTAGCTTGCATTCAAACGAACATTCATCCTACCATCCACCCTTGCAGGGATGTGTGACAAAACTTCCTCCATACCAATAGTACCTTCAGACAAATATAAGTTGGAATAAAATTCAGTTGCCATGTTTGCTAGCTCATTCTGATCTGTGCAAGTGGTCCCATCCTGGCGATCTAACTTTGTGATTCTGTTCTTTGCTCGCCTAGCACTCGCCTTTCTCTGAAAAAAATTCATGTTATTGTCCCCCTCCGACAACCAGGTGATGCGTGACCTTTGTCTTGCCATGACCTCCTCTCTGTAAGCAAGCTCGATCATACGGTCCTCTACCCTCTTCTCTTCTGCAGTAGGACCAACTCTCAAGGGATCCGCCCGAAGTGTGGCAAGTTGTCGTCTCAGGGAACACAGCTCGTGACGAACTGATCCAAAAGTGTATTTGTTCCAGTGAGTCATAGTCCTCGCCATGGTGTGAAGTTTTGTTGCCAGGTCAGATACTGACACCGCTGGTCCCTCACCATTCCAAGAAGACTCCACCACATCTCTGAATCGGCCATCACTCTCCCAGGCACACTCGTACCTGAAAGGTCTTTGCATGCCGAGCCGTATATTTCCTTCCTCGACCTTGTTCATAAGAAGAATTGGGTTGTGATCGCTCTTGACTGTGGTCAGATGCTCAACACTAGCAAAAGGAAACATATTCGACAACCTAGGTGAGGCAAGAGCTCTGTCAAGGCATACTCTACAGAACTGTCCTCCCATCACCCGTTTTTCCCATGTCCAATCAAGCCCTTTGTATCCGAGATCGGCTAGGCCGCACACATCGACCGCTTCTCTGAACCCTTCCATTTGAGCACTATCGCGGGGATTGGGACCCATCTGCTCTTCTTGATGCAGAATTTCATTAAAGTCCCCAATGCATAACCATGGAAGAGTACACTCACCTCTCAACCTTTTCATAGTGTCCCAAGTTTTGTACCGCAAATTTCTGTTTGCCTCGCCATAGAAACATGTAAGGCGCCATTGCTCCCCACTCCGATAAGATACCCAAGAATCAATGTGGTACTAAGAGAAATTTTTTATTTCCAAATTATCATCCGACTTCCAAAAAATACATAAACCACCACTTCGCCCATTGCTAGCTACTGCAAAACTACTCTGGAAACCTAACGAAGCCGCCAAACCTTCCACTCAATTCTTCGTGATCTGGGTTTCAACGATGCAAAGAACCGACGGTGCACTAGCCCCCACGAGATTGCGGAGCTCATGTACTATCGCTGGATCACCAATCCCGCGACAGTTCCAGCACAATGTCCTCATCAGGCCCGGCGGCCCTCCTCAAGGGAGGCCGCCTCTATTGTTTGATCTACTAAAGCACCTTCTTCTCCATCCTCACGCCTCCTCTTCACAATGGGGACCTTCTCCGGGGTGGATATCACAGCACTTGTGCTTGCCGCTTGAGAACCCCCTTCGATCAGCATGACAGAACCGGCTACCCGTCCAGCCAGATGATTGAGCTGTTTCCCCCGAACGTTTAGAGTGCCATCCGCCTCAACCAGCCTCTTCCTCGCTCCCCTTTCCCCTAAACTTCCCAAACCGTCTCCCTGACCCTCCACATCCATTTGCTGCGATCCAGTGGGTTGCACCCCTGCTCCAGGTTCCCCTCTCCCCCTACCACCCATCGAGCCTCTCCCTCCTCTACCTCCTCGATCCCCCCTGCCTGCATCCCAACCTCTTCCCCTACCACCTCCATCTCCTCTACCTCGTCCTCCTACACCTTGGGATGTAGGTACTTCAGGCTCCCACAGCAGCCACTCACCCCACTCAAATGAGTTTGGATCATGTATCCCATCACCATACTCATCTGCAACATGACCCAGCTTACCACAAGCAAAGCAAAAATCCGATAGCTTCTCGTAATAAACACTCTATCTTTTATACTCCTTCAAGGTTATTGGAACAAAATGGACAAGCGGACTATTGACATCCACATAAACCCTCACCCGCAGGGTACTAGCTGGGTTGATTCTCCCCTCATTCATTATCATGGTGAAAGGTGGATCACCCACTTTAGCTGCAACCTTCTCCGCTAGCTCTTTCCTTCTTGTGAGCCCATCCGGCAGCCCCTTCACCCTCGCCCATACCGGAATTTTATTGAGTCTATAACCTTTGACGTCTGAGAATCCATCATACTCCTGGATCACCACCGGTGCCCTCCTAAACAGCCATGGCCCTCCGTCCATTATCCTCCTCCAATCGCCTAGACAATGGCATTATACCAGAAACAAATTGGGCCCCTTGATATTGAACGTCACCTCTTGAGCCGCCGACCATGCATTACGCATTTGAGACAAGAGCACAGCGTGGCTAAAGGGTTTCGTAGCATGGACTCGGAACAGGGCAAGCCAATGTACATCCTTAATCAGATCGTCAACTTCCGCTGAAAAATCCAACTCTTCCTCCTCCCTTCCATGGAGCTTCATCCCCGCAAATTGGTCCTCGAAATCATGTTCGGGCCCATGATAATCTCCAAACTCCTCTTCATCTCCTCCGAATTGGTCCCGCACGTCCTGCGACCTGTGAACAAACCCATCCCTACGCCTGTACTCATCCGTAACCCCCTCCTTCGTTCCTCCCAACCCGCTCGGCCTTCCTGCTGCTGCCAAAGCTTCCGCGGTCGCCATCTCTTCCTCCTTGCCCTCTAGCACCTGTTGTGTTGAATCCTCCATGCACAACTCTGCGCGTGAAGGGAGAGGGTAGATCTCACCCGCGTCCGGAGCAGTCCGGTCCTCCAGTGAGATTTTACGTGGACTCCAGTGCGGCGGCGCCGGAGGATAGGTGGAACCCTAGAAACCCTAGGGGGGAAAACCAGCACAAAAAAAACATCCTCGGACGAGAATGTGTGGAAGCACATCAACAATGTTGGTGTCTACACGGCCGCCACGATATACAAGGCCCAATTCGTGGGCATGTTCCTATCTCCGTTGGATAGCATGGTCTGGAAGGCTTGGGCGCCATCAAAAGTGAAATTTTTCGCTTGGTTGGCTTTGCAAGACTGGATTTGAACCGCCTATAGGTTGGAAAAGAGGGGTGAGACAATTGTTGGCTTTGCCCTCTTTGCGGAAGAGTCCAAGAAATTGGGGCACACCTCTTCTACATATGCCGATCCACCTTGAGGTTCTGGAAGCTTGTGGTTAACAAACTGGGGCTGGCGCACATGAATACATTCATTTGGTACCTCGATGGATCCGTCAAGTAATGGTGGACGAACACATCCGTCGTGAACAACCCCGATAGAAAGGCGATGGCTCCCTGACCATGATTGTCTCTTGGACTATATGAAATGAGAGAAAGGCGAGCATCTTCCGTCACAAGAGTGCTCCACCGCAAATTTTGCTAGCCAATATCTTAAATGAGGCCAAGTTGTGGTCCATCACGGTTGTATTCCAAGAGTAATTGCCATGTGGTGTTGGTGTGGTAGTTGTAAAAACCTCTTCTCTGCTTAACTAATATATGAGGCAAATCTGCCTCCTTTTAAAAAACATGATATTTTTAAGGCAACAACATTTTTGGACCAGGACAAACAAATTTGAACACAAACAATGTTTTTTGCAATTCCAAACATTTTCTGAAAAAGGTGATCTGATTTTGTAAAACTGTGAACATATTTTTGATTTTTTTTTAGTTCTGATCATTTATAAAATTTCAATATTTTTTGAAGATTTCATCATTAAAAAATATTATTGAAAATACAAACAGTTTTTAAAACACGTTTTTTAATTCCAAATATTTTCTTAAAAAGGCGACCAATTTTTGGAAATCATTTTTTAGATTCGAATTGTTTAGAAAATTATTAATGTATAAAAAATAGGAAAAATAAACATAGAGGACGGCATAGTACACCTGTGCGAGCACCCAACACTTTCGACCCAGAGAGCGGCACATAGGGTTTTCTTAGCCGGCAGCAAAGTAAACAAAGTCTGCCCTAAAAAAAAGGTAAACTGAACAAAGAACCCCGCTAATCACTTGTGCGAATTGAAGCTGTGGGCACCGCAGCGGTGCTACCATGTCTGTATATTCAGTGCGCGCAATTTTCTAGGAGTATCTCAGCTTCAGGATGGATGATGCACATTTTTTGCTCACCGTCACAGCCACGCACATCCCTCCCCTTGCTTTGGTTCCTCCTCTCGCTGACGCATGGCGGTGTCCCACTCCCCGGCATGTGGCTGAAGGTCGCGTTCTCAGGGCATCTCCAGCCGTTGGCCCTCCCAGGACGCATACAAATTGTCCCCTGGGGCGAGCCGGCGATACACTCGGTGCTGAGGGCAGTTTTGCGTCCAGTCGTCGCCTCCAGCTCGTCCCCAGGCGTCGAAATTGGTCCACCCTGTAGCCCAATTTCGACGAATAAACGGCCCATATGAACGAGAATAGGCCCATATTCGGCATGGTTTCGCCGTGTCTCGGCGTTCAATTATCAACACAATTATTCCTTATCACATATTTCATCACAGAAAAATCAAATACTTCAACAAAATATTACAACAACAAATAGTTCAATACAAATTATATAGTTCAACAAATAAAAACTCGTATTTCAACACGGGGCGTCCCCCTTGAGCCTCCATATGTGCTCAATCAGATCTTTCTGCAGTTGATGAT
Organism: Triticum aestivum; assembly: GCF_018294505.1. Classification (NCBI taxonomy): domain Eukaryota; kingdom Viridiplantae; phylum Streptophyta; class Magnoliopsida; order Poales; family Poaceae; genus Triticum; species Triticum aestivum. Next base: position 640,829,533 of record NC_057813.1, read on the forward strand.
GCACCTGTGGGTCTCGGATCTCCTGACGCATACTGAGATAGGCAGTCCAAATTGCCGGTAGCTGGTGATCAACTTCGGCTAGAGGACCCTGCCTGTAGTATGGTTCAGTGTCAAACACTGAGTCTTCTTGCTCGCTCTCGATAATCATGTTGTGCAAGATGACACAGCAAGTCATGATCTCCCACATTTGATCTTTCGACCAGGTCTGAGCGGGGTACCGAACAACAGCGAATCGAGATGGAATTCACAATCCTGAGGAAGAGCTTTCGGCTCATCCGATAACGGCGCCGAAATGTTCTCTCGCCATGAAGTGGAGCATCGGCGAAGTAGTCGGAGTAGAGCATGCAGTAGCCTTGCAGACGATGCCGGTTCTTTGCTTTCACCCGCCCCAGCGCCGAGCCACCTCGACACGGCTTTTCATTACTCGCCAGCAGCTGGGCGAGGGCGGCGAGCACCATCAGATGCTCTTCTTTCTGGACGTCGGCCGCGGCTTCCTCCTCCAGCAGCACGGCGAGCTCTTCCTCCTCATCCGAGTCCATCGCCGGGACAGTCAAAACGCCGAACACCTTGCGCTCGGTGGGCGTGTACCCGCCGTTAAACCGCGCCTCCGCGGCCGGAAACGACGGCCGGAAACGCCCAGCTGCTGCGGGAGGGGCTGCCGCGGCGAAGCGCTGCTATTTTCCGGCGGGGAATGGCTATCTAGCGGAGTAGGCCGGCGGCCGTCGCCGGGATATAGCTAGTGGTGGCCGAGGGCGCGGGGGGTGCGAGGCGAGTCGGGGGAAGAAAACCTTGACTTTTCCCCTGTCGGTGTGGGCCAGGCGTGCTTTTCCCTAGCGCCGGAGCCCCCAACGGCTCCCCAGCGCGCCGGGTTCGGCCTGTGACCGCCGAGCGGAAAAAAGGTCCGAACCGGCGATTTTCGGCGTCCTGGGGGCGCGACTGGGCCGTTTTTTCGGCGCCGGCGCCGAAAAAGTTGCCTGGGGGGGCCTGTTGGGGGCACGGCTGGAGATGCCCTCAGTTCCCACTACCATTGACATTGTTTGTGAACTATTCGCAAAAAAAAAGACATTATTTGTGAACTAGTATTAGTAGAGGATAGGATGAGAAGAATCTCATCAACCTCCGTAACGCGAGGTACAGCTAGACCACTGGAGAATTGTTACCATATCCTGATTCACCGTATCCGTCCAGTGCTGTTTGCATATCAGGATTCAGGTTCGGATAGACCAGTGGCAGGCTGGCGGGGCCATATGCACCGCAGCCATGTGTAGGCGCTGTGTCGTGCCGTGAGTAAGTTAGTTTAGTTGGTTTGATTCACTCGCTTTCGGTTGGGCTTCAGGACAAGCTTTGCTCTGCGTGTGCATTGCGTGGTACTCCACGGCACCCTAAATGATTGGGAATTTGGGATTAACGACCCAATAACAAGGCGTAGCGGATCCTCAAAAAAAATAAAAAATAACAAGGCGTAGCATACCGTACGTACCACGGCACCAGTGGTGGATGTCAGTTACGCGCTTGGTTGACTCGGCGACGCTGGCTGGCTTTTTTCTTTTTGCATGGTAACTCATTCATATCATAAAGATTAAAGTACAAGTCACGTAAGGACCGACATGACAAAATTGAAAAGATAGTAAAACATCTTTGAGCTTGACATCAACGCCCATCACCTGCCTCCGGCACCACGACAGCAGCCACCGAAGAAAAGAATGATGGATCACCTCCTCACCCGAGCTCGACGCGGCTCCATCGCTGATATGCAGCTTTGCGGACCTCCAAGGTGGCTCACCAAAAGTGAAGCCCTTACCGTTGAACGAGTCAGACCGGGGCAACACCCCGGACACGCCATCGAACTCCAGATCTGGCACCCCACGGCGAATAAGACATCGCGGAAGAAAATCATACCTGTCATCCACGAACCACGTACCCAACACATGTTCCGTCTTCCAGATGTCGTCGATGCAGACCACAATCTGCATCCGCTCCTGCACTACCTCCCAAGCTCCGTGCCGACGCTGGAGCAAACGTCGTCGCAACGGCGGAGCCCGAGGACACAGGTCCACCACGAGGATGCCGCCGCCCTGACGCCATCCTTGTTTGAACAGACTGGTTTCCAAATTCATCCCCAACCATGGGACCAATGGCCTTGTTAAGGAAGGATCCGAAGAATCTTTATTCAGCGCTGTCATCGTCGCCGCCGAAACAAAGACGATGAACAGTCTAAAAATCTAAACTACGAGGAAGTAAAAACGATCCACACACGTGGATCCGACGATCCCCCTCACCACCGACGACCGAGGTCGCCGGCGAAGGGGAGCCGCCGGAGGACGACGCTGGAAGATTGGGTCTCCTGGCGGCGGCTAGGGTTCCAGCCGCCAGGACAGGAGGAAAACGATTCACGTCGCAGCAAACCAATGTACACACATGATTCGACGCTGGCTGGCTAGAAAGCTGCATCCTACGTGTACAGGTGTGCTCCATCCGTGTTCCCATGCAGCTGGAGGCTACAACAAGAGCATGATGCTGTCAATCAATCTCGACTTTGGACTTAACTAACTGCCGTATCATCAAAATTAGGTCAGCCCGGCCATCTCCCTACCGTGGATTGATTTATTGTAATTTATTTATTGTTAATCGCAAAAAGAAATGCAGTGCGTACGGATTGGCGTACACATGTACGGTGTGTATGCGTGCTCTAGGAACTCTTGCTCGTCTCCCTCACAGCCAGCTCCGATGACAGTGGCTGTGGCCGGCGACGACGATGTTGGCCGATGGGTCCAAGGTGAACGACCAGTTCAAGGAAGCTGCTTAAGGTCTTGTACAATCCAAGACATTTAGGGGAGATACTTATAATGAAATAAACCATCGTTTCTTTAAACAACTATGCATGCTTGAAGTGTAGAAGGCAGATGTTTAATTAATTAGCCGTCTCTCTTGTAAAAATAGACACTAGCTTCATAACACTCGGTTTATTTTTCTAAGCGTCTTCCTACGCTTCTATTATTGTACAGAGCATTATTAGACTGAGCGTGAAGCTGACCGGGGATATAGAGCTCCAAACTGAAACCAGAATACACAACTAGTGTAGACCACAAACGTCGTCACCGCATGATGCCGGCATAATCGCACACGAGATGAAACTGAAAGTCCAGTCGCCGCGGTGTCTGCAGTTACTCCCCTTTGATTAGCTAATTTGGCTTGTCTAAAATTCGGTGCGAAGGTACTGCTTTTCACCTACTAAACATGCATATATGTGCAAGTTGTTAGGCTAGCTACATCAAGAATTAGGCAAATCTCGACACGGTCACATGCCAGCCAAAGCATTCACTCACATCTGACTAAGCGGCGTCATCTTCTTCTTCTTCCTCCTGGTCGTTGCATGCGTGTGAACAGGAAGAAATGCTTGACCAGTGCATGTGCCGTACAAGGACAAAACCATCGGAAAGCAACGGCAAAACCGTTGATTAGTTTGACGGGATTGGCTAATTGGGATGAAGATATCTTGTATTTTTAAATAGCCCTGGTCCATCATCCAATCCAACCTGTGAACTTCATCCAATCATCCAATCCAACCCGTGAAGTTCAGCTTCTTGCCTTGACTGTAACATGAACATGAATCATTTGCTTGAACAAGAATGCCTCGACAATATAATTGTCATGGCCAATAACAGTGTCCTAATTGCGTGTGGTGAATGCGGTTTTAATTTCGGTCAAGATCTTCAGCGGAACATTGGAGAACTTGGTAAGAACATGCTCGTCGCGATCGACCGATGCACGCATGTGTGACCGCTGACCAGTAGCCTAGCTAACTGCTGGGTGATTTTCGTCGGTCTTTGAGTGTCCGTTGATGTCGATGCACAAATAAATTCCAACTTTTAACAGAGCTTGACTGAGTTTTTTTGCGGGGAGCATGAGTCTGTCCACGTAGCATTCAATATTACTCCTTCAAATTCTATCAACACGTTATTTGGGATGTGATTAGATGAAATAGATTCAGAAACGGCGAGACATATGCGTGTAGGAGTGTGTGCTTTATTATGGGCAGTATGAAACTGCAGGAATGATTTGGTTTTTAACAAAACAACAAATATTCACTTCTTGCAGGTTATTTTTCGGGCCACTTCATTGATCCGTATGTGGTCGCTACTCATTCCGACGGATGCCAGGGAGCGTATGGTTACTGGGTCTATCCGGTGGGAGACGGTAGCACGGGCTATCTTCAACCGGTTTGGATGACGGTCATGTGAGTTTAGTTTCCTATCTTCTCTTTTGCCTGTCAGTTGTGTCTATCCTGTTATTATGTGTTTTTGCTCTATGTGAGCATTTTTTTCATTTTCAGACTTGAAGACTTTGTTGAACCTTTGCTTATTAATAATATGGCCGTATGCATCGTTCTGATGCAGATGCCGGGAGTTAACCTCCTTTTCGGGAAAAATGAGCGAGTTAAAAATGACAACATTGCTATCGGTAGGCGGTAGGAACACACACACACACACACACATATTGTGTGTATATATATATATATATATATATATATATATATATATATATATATATATATATATATATAATATGTAGGGAAAATCCATCCTACCACCCAGTGGTAGTTACCCCACATATCTCATATACTATCATGTGGTACTATATATACTATTTTATTATTTTAAGTATGTTCATATACTATATCTAAGATATTTCAAAGCAAGTTACATGAAAAAATTGCATATGAGCCCATAGCTTTGTTATATTTGTGGAATACATACATATTTTTACGTAAAAAAGAGCATACTCAAAACATGATACATACTACCTAAAAATTAGTATATATACTACCTAATCATTATTATATACTACATACTACACGTCCACACTCTCGGTTTCGATAGATATTATATACAACATACAAAATGCAAGTGGTGGTAACTACCACTGCTTGTAGGAAACATTTGTCATATATATATATATATATATAGAGAGAGAGAGAGAGAGAGAGAGAGATTGTTGAGGATAGATTGGGCTTAATTCTTAATTGCTGACTAGAAGAATATCGGATCATCTTCCAGTCGGCCTCCGTTCAGGTGGGTGATGGTCTTTGCACCACTTTCTGGGAGTCAGCTTGGCTAGATGGCATAAGGCCCAAAGACATTGCTTCCAAAATTTACGACATGTCCAAAAAAAAATTGTTCAGTTCACAAGGCATTGCTTAATGACTACTAGATCTCCCAGGTGAATGTTGCTTCGGGCATCTCCTCTGAGCACATTGTCCAGTTTTGTTGCTCTTTGGGAAAGACTCGCCCACATCCAGCTAAACCCGGACATGCAGGACTCCATCACTTGAAAACTCACTACTAATGGTCATTACTCCGCAGCCTCGGCATACATGGATTGGTTTCTTGGCTTGGTGAACACGAATATGAATCAAAATGTTTGGAAGAATTGAATGGCCCCAAAGTGCAAAATTTCTGCTTGGCTTGTCATCAACAATAGGATTTGGACGTCTGACAAGCTTCAGCGCCGTGGGTGGGCGAATTGCAACCTATGTCCGCTATGCCAACAAGTCTAGGAATCAGCGGCCCACCTTGTTTTTCAATGTCGGTACACCATTCGAGTTGGGGGCATGATGAAAGTTGGGCTTGCACTCCATGATGTACGGCCCAATGAGTGGATTGTTCTGGACTCGGTTAAGGATTGGTGGAGTGAGAATGCCAAAAAGCAAGCTCCGTCAAGAAGGCCGCTTGTCTCATCGATGATGCTTATCTCCTAGGAAATATGGAAGGAATGAAACACTAGAGTTTTCTACAGCAGTGTCGTTCCTGTGGGAGTGTTGGTCGCCAAGATCAAAGAGGAGTGCTCTCCCAGGAGCCTTGCGGGAGCAAAGCATTTGTGAAACATTATGCCGCGAGATTCATGGACTGTATTCCGGCCTCTAGCCTTCAAATGTAAACCTTCTCTATTAAGAAATGAAAATGACAAATCTTTTGCCTCATTTAAAAAAATCCATTTTCATGCCAATACTACTACATACATACACCACTATGCATGTACTACCTAGTAACATCACTATTAATCGAGCACCATTGTACGGGCCATCAGCTAAACTGTACGATAACACCACATCCACTAATCATCTATTTAGAATCTGACCGAGAGTGGTTAGTTAAAGAGGAACGGTCATGTACACTACAAGAATCTTGTTAATCCATGACGGATTCAATCTGTCACAGAACACTGGAATACCATCATGGAGGGAGGCCTGTGACGGACTTAGAATCCGTCATGTATATCGCGTCATAATTTGACAACTACACCATCATGACGGATCCTGACCGTCACAGCTTAGTCCACAAGCGCGCCCAGGCCCGGGCCTCTGTGACGGACTAATCCGTCAAGGATTGACATGATGTGGCAGCAACATGGTTCTGACATGGCATCTGCGTGGCACCAGCATGGGTCTGACGTGGCATCTACTTGGCGCCAACATGGCATCCATGTGGCACCAGCATGGACTTTAGCCCAATAATGTTTCAGCCCACCTATTTCTGTCTAGCCCGGCCCAATATCCTTTTTTGCTGGCCCAATAAAGCCCAACATGAAAATCTGGGCTTATTATATTCACCCAATTTAAAAACAATCCATTCCATCCATCAGCCCAGCTAGCACAACAAACTTACACAACTCAATAATTTTTATTTACCAAGCCCATAATTTGGCCCAGTTCACAAATTCCCAAGTTATTTCATCCATTACCATTTCTAAAAAAATTCGTCCATTACAACAAGGATCCTAGATGACATCACTAAAGCCACATTGGAAACATTTACAAACATATATAAAAATATAAGTTCATCCAGTAGTACAACAAGTATGTATTGGCCTTTTGTGAAGAGCGAGGTGAGCCTCTCCACAAGTTCTTCCCTCACATCTGCAAGAATCAATCTTCCTGCAACAACAATTAACAAAAACAATCAATTAATTTGTTGAGGAAGGGAAAAAAATATCAAGTGCACAAAATTCTTGTCTGCTTGGGTGGTGCCAAACCGCCAATGGAAACAATGTCAAAATTGCATAGTTGTATGTTATTTTGGGTCTCTATTTCATATGACCTGGAGTAAGTCTCTGAATATGTTGCCATCACATGGTAATGCGTACTCAGCTTAATCAAGCAATATACCATTCGATTCCCTTCTCATGAGCTGGTCTATAAATAATCAAACCTGGGTTTAAGGCATTGGTTTCTGTTATGTTTGTTTTTTCAACTATGAGGTATGAGTATTAAGTATTAGGATAGCAATACCATAAATTATGCTACTCTAGTGTAGGAGGCGCGTCTTGGCATGCATCCGCAGACGACCAACTAAGCTACCGACTCGACTTACTCAAGCTCAATCAGCCTGGTGGAGTGCCTGAGCCAAGTGTGGAAGCTTGACGTGTGTCCGTGCACAAGCTGTCTGTCGCTAGGCTTAAGGAGCTATGTATGTGAATGTGATGTATTTCTATCTTTTTTTGTCGGCAAGGTGCGCAATTTTGGACACTCCAAGCAACTCGGTGTCTTTTTAAACTAAAAGACACAACCTGATAGGAGAAACACTATTTGGATGCTCTAGCTCTATGAAACCTACACTGTAGGACTACTTCAGGAATAATCCAAGCAAATACAATGAACCAAACCACCATGGCTGGAAAGAGAGGGGAAAAAAGAAGGGTGCAGAGAGTTAAAAGGTAGCAAAAAAACAAACCTCAACTGGAGGATTCCATTTCAGGCAAGTCTGGAAGCACCGGCCCAACCAATCCCCATGTTCATCCTGCAGGAGACCAAAATACTGCAAAGAGATGCTAAGGCATTAACCAAAATACTGCAACAAAATCATCTAAATAATTGAACCTGGGCAGGATGATTTCTCACCAGCCAAAGGACCAATCTGGCAAATAAAATATTGATTGAGAGAAATTGTATGCGGCAAGGGAAGCCGCCGCTGACAACAGCAATACTGTGATCACATACTTCCTTGCCAAATCGCACATGTGAGGACCATCGCGTGTGCCGCTGTCAGACAATCTCCGTACCTAAAGCCCCTTAGTTCCACCTCAGAACTTGTTCTTTAAGTTTTCTAGGAAAAGTTGTTCTCCAGCAAATTCAGTGTAATTCAATACCTACAAACACAAGTAAGCACATCAGAAAATAAGAATACCTGGCACATTTGTGTGGCATCCAGAATTCAGAATATATGGTACATATGTGAATCGCATGAAGCATCAAGGGAAATGGATTAGAAAGGAAAACATCAAAGAGGAACACACACCTTAAAATCGGATGCAAGCTTCACATCATGTCCTAGAATTAGGAAAGAGATCTCATGCTACTGCATGCTTGCATCATATCCTAGATATGCATATAGTTTGCTGTCATGGAAACAATCAATACGGATAATTGTCCTGAAAGTTTCTTAGCATTAGATTAGATGTGATATCAGGTTTAGTCAGATTTCAATCAAAGTTGTGTACTGAACCAAACTGAACCAATAAGTAGTGCACACTAATAAATATTGAACATCCAGTTTCAGTCAAAGCTGTACAATTGCAAGTGTCAGACAGATTTACATGAAGCTAATTATCTCTTACAAAAAAAAAGTTTTGGGAATCAGTGGCGTTGCATGGATGGATGCACACTACTTGATGTGTTAACTATCTAGTGATGAAGATGCCTGCATATATGGTCATACATGTATGTAAAAGAAATGAACACCTTTTACAGCAACATTCCATGCTTGGTTACTAACTGAACGTGCAACTTCATACTTCACTACTGCTCATCTCTGGAACTGTGCGTGTGTATCTTTAAAACATTTTGTGCTTTGTTTTCTCCTACATTCCAGAAAGTACAGAGATTGTGCTGGTTCTTGAACCATACAGAGATGCCCTAGTTACAATTGTATCAAGCAATTTGCTTGAACCAACAAGTAGTACATACTAATGAAAATCGAACATCCAAATGTGATGCTTCGGTTTCAGTCAAGGTTCAACCAAATCGACACATACAAACTGAACCAAGACCTGATTTGTTTCATATATAGCTGCACAATTGCAAGTATCATCCAGATCCTGGGTAGGGGGAGAGAGGGGAAGCTCACCACACTAGGAGAGCAGGAGGACACAGTTGTCGGTCCACGCGCTGGAGGATAGGAGGCCTTGCTGCTCCACCTCCTCTGACCAAAAGAGCTCGTCGGGGATGGCCGCGTCGAGGAGGACGACGTCCAGCACGCTGCCGGATAGCTAGAGAATGGGGTTCAGGGGCATTGCCTGCGCGTTAACAAACTTTAAGACAACCTCAAAAATATCAAATGCGTCGAGCATGGCACATACCCCAGCAGCATGGGCTCATGTCTAATGTATGAACTATTCTTCAATTATTTCTAAAGAATATATATTCTTTAATTAGTTTATCATTACATAGTGTTTTCCAATTACCATGCTCACTAATGGAAAATTACATCTTAAAAGTTAATTGTACAAGCAAGTCGGCTCAGGTTTCTGTACGAACAACACCATGGCCATGGTCTCTGAGCTACAGTTATCCTATGATATTAAATACTTCTGTTATAGGAAAAAACATATAATCTAGATGGACTACATAGTGAATCTTGGGATTAATCCTTTTTATTAATTGATCATTTCTATTTTGTTAATATCTTGGACTACACATGGACAAAAAACATGACAAGGATTTATCTGTTTGCAGATTGAGGACACGACCATGACATACAGACTTGCATTCTCTAACATGACATACCTTCAAGGTCCAGAGTACCAAGAAACATAACCTATCTAGTACACATGTACCCAGAAATAACTAAACCGATAACCACTTACATCACCAACGAACTCCGACCAATCGACTAACCCTGCCGTAGGTAAGATTAGAGCTTATAGGGGAGGAGCTCACCCACGGAGATGATGACAAGGAGCAGCAGATAAACGCAGGGCAGGAGGGCCCTGGCAAAGCAGAGGAGGCAGCGCCCGTCGCGGCAGCAAAGCCGGTGGCCAGCTCCATGGCGGCGGCGCCCCTGTACACTGCATCTATCAGCGCCATGTGTACCTCACCGTAGCTCGCCGCCGACTGAAGATGGACCCGTGGCTGCCGCACAGGACATTAGAGACTCCTCGTCGGCCTTGATTTGGTTCAGATGGCCAGCACATCATGGGGATCGTTGCGGCACGTGCGCTACTCAACTGCGACCCAGGGAGGCGGACTGATCTGCGCCGGGAGGTAGGGGACGGCGTCGACTGTCGTCCAGCCGCGGCAGTCGGACCCGCCGCCACCGCTGCCGCCGCAGCTCGAGGGCGTGATCTGGAATGGCGGTGGGGGCGGCTGGTGGCTGTGGCGGTGGGAAAGATGGGGAGGGGCGAGGCATATAGAGGGGAGAAAAGAGGGCATCGATGGATCGGCACATGTAAGGCCTGTTCTGCGGCGGCGCCGGCGTGGAGCGCACGGAGGAAGATTGGTGGAATGGTGGCGGCTGAGGGGACGGGAGGAGAGAATGGGGAATTAGGGTTAGGTGTGTGTGTGGACTGTGGAGCTAAATGGGCTGGCTCGAAATTTTGCCACCCGGCGCGTTGGCCACTTCAAATTTTGCATCTCCGCGCCGCTCACTCAAACTTCACACGGGCCCTTTTCTTTCCAATTTCTATATATCGTTGAATGACTGACTGATAAGTGGGCCAGATAAATGGACACAATCGACACATTAGCAGAAGCCATCCATGACGATTCAGATGGCATATAAAGAAAGAAAAAAGAGAGGTAGTTGGTCAATGCGTGACGGTTTCCATGACGATCCCTGAATGTCCGTCATCTAGGGGCTGCCATTTTGAGGGTCGTCCGCATCTTGCTGGTCCATGACGGTTTCCATGACAGTTTCCAAGAACGTCACCCGAAATCCGTCATGGATTAACAGATTTCTTGTAGTGGTACCCTCCAAAGGCAAGTGGGGGATGGAGGGTCGGAGACTGACATCAGGCAGAACAGAACGAAGACACCCATCGGCACAAACAATGAAATAGAAAAAAAGGAGGACTGACATCTCCTCCTCCTCCTCCTCCAAGAAAGAAAGTTAGAGTTCGTGCCTCTCGCCGGCGCCGGATCATGGAGGCGTGGTGGATCCTGGCAAGAGCCGGCGGGAGGGCTTCGTTTTTAGTCTTTTTTTCAATCTTGTTAGAGTTTGTGTCCTACTCGGGAAGGCGAGACGGCGGCGGCTCCCTGAAGATGGAATAAAGGTCTCGCCGCCTAGCCCCCGTTCCGGCGGTGTGTCTAGTATCGTTGGTGGCGTGTGGAGGTGTGTCTCCGGCAAATCTATCTTTGGTGGATTTGCTCGGATCTCGTCGTTGTTCGTCTATGTTCGTGTGTCTTCGATTTGGAACCTTTCGATCTACGTTATTTTTCATCAGAGGCGGTTGCTGTTCTGGGGTGCTGGTCCTATGGGGCCTTAGCACGACGACTTCCCGACTGTCTACTACAACAAGTTGTGCCCGGCTCCGGCGATGGAGGGGCGATGACGGCGGCGCACCTTCGGCTCGCTTCGGTGCTTGTAGTCGTCGCTAGGTGGTCTACGAATCTGGATGTAATTTTTATTTCTGGTATTCGTTATACTGTCATGATTGAAGATGAATAGATTGGAAGTTTTCCCGCAAAAAAGAAAAAGAAAAAAAGAGGACTAAAATATGGTTGGCCTGACAGCGGAGTCCACGAGAACGGAAAACTTGAACAGGAGCCCCGGGCGACTCCTGCGGCACCACCCGTGATTCCGGACTGTACGGCACGGGTCCCTGCACGGCTAGATGGGACAGTTCTGGCATAATAAACTATGCAGAAGGGCTGTTGGTACGTAGGAGTACATTATACGTACGGGGCGCCTGTACCGTACCGTAGCAGCTGGGTGGAGCATCTCTGCACCTGCGCGAGCTCGTTTTGTTAACTGAATTTTCTACTAGAGTACTACGGTCTACAGCCTACAGGCGAGGAGAGGAGAGTTGAGCTCGCATGTGAGTGAGCATCATGCGTGCCTGCATGGTGCAGAGCGAGGGACTCGGTCGTCCCAAAATATAACTCGAACCAACTGCCGAACGCGGCATCAAACCAACTGGCTGGCTCGTGTGATGCTAATTCCATTTGTTTATGTGCAGGAGTAGTACGGACGCAGAAATTTGCTTTACTAGTTATGGCTACAAATTATAGGGTGTCGCGTCCACAACAACGAGACTGTACGCGCTTTGCACAGGACACAACTTGGACGAGTATACGTATTTTATTTTATAATTATTAAAGAACCGCTAGTGCAAACAGCTGCGCCATTGCAAAAGATATAGAATTCAAGGACAAAATAATGCCACAAGGGGAGAAAAGGTCCATTGATTGAGTGCATATGCGAGCCATTTTTCCGCGACACGAGCGAACTGCCACCGATGGAAGCAACAGCCACTGGTACAGTTGGGAAGTGGTACGTGATGATCATGCATGCGTGCAACGGAGAGACGGTCGATGGGTCGGTCGGTGGAGCAAGCGGCCGCGATGTATCGGTGAAGTCATTATGGAGGTGGTCGAGGCGCAGACACCGTCGCGAAGGACCGGGATGCTCCTGGGTCGACGACGGGGTGTGCGCGCGGCATACAGCAAAGTGGTGGATGACAGCGCCGCATGGAAACCTAGGGCCGGTCGAGAGATCCACTGGTGCATGCGATCGAGCTGAACCCGCGCGCGTCGGTCCTCGGTCCGTCGGTGCTGTCTACGCCTTCCTCGACCCGGCATGCATGCCACCACTGATCCACGCCAGCCAAGCTAGCTCGCTCGATTTTTATGATCAGCATACACACCAGTCCTCCTACTTGACTCTGACTGTAAAAGCTGTGCCACCTCATATCTTTCCGTACTGCGGCTTTAGATATGCTCCACGTTCGTCCCAACTTGCACGGCAAGTGGCGCTCGCCTTACGCGCTCCGACTAAGTGCGCTGCGTGCGGGCAAACACGTACGCGCCGTGCCGTGAATCCCGGAGCGATGCATGCGAGGGCTGCGGAGGAGGCCCCAGCCGGCCGGACCGTCGTGGGGGCTCGTCCCGTGTGGACGTGCATGGCTCAACAGCTGGACAAACACGCAACCCCGTTCACTCATGTCGGGTCGCCATGCCATCTTTCTCCTCGTCTCTCCTTTTCTGACCGACGCTATTAAAAGCATAGTAGTAATACACTGCTATGCGCTTCCTGCATGCATGCACGCACATGCATGGATTAAAAACGGTCGGTGCTCCGTACGCCTACGTGATACGGTACAACAAAGTGGCAGAAAACCATGGCACGGCTCGAGCACAGCGATACCACTTGGATCCACTTGAGCATCGTATCCGACTCTCCATCAATGAGATCTTGCGCTCACGATCGCCTCGGAAGCCGCGTGCCATTCCGAGACCCCGGTCTCGGTCACATGGAGTGGGAGACTGTGCATGCTGTTTTAAGGTAGAAAGTAAAGAACGAGAGAGTTTAAATGAAAGATGATCCATCATTCTTTATTGATGATAAAAGTGGGGTACTTATATCCAGCCGGAAGTACACATGATGCTTAGCGGTCAAATAAGGACATACTTACTTGAGAGTCAAGGAATTACATAGTTGCCTTGAGAGCCAAGGAAGTACATGGTTGCTTGAGAACCAAACAACCTATCTAATAATTAATTTAATCCTAATTAGCTTAATTAATAAGCAACTATTCTATTCTTAACACTCCCCCTTGTACAACGCCTCTACTTTGGTATCCATCATCTTGATAAATTCTTTGAATAATCTTCAATGCCTCCTCCAAAAACCCTGTGGGAAAAATATGATGAGAATAGTGCAGATATGTTGCTAAAACTCCTTTAAACCCAGTGGGAAAAATAATAAGGAGAAAATGATGCAACATATAATGATTATTGTCTCTTGATAACTCATACGAGAAAAACCTTTGAAGAAGAAGAAAAACCATCAATGAGTTTAGAGAACAATTAATATGTCTTGAGTACTTTCTTTAAAAATATCGATAGGGAAAATAGAAAGTATGACGTATGATCTTTGATAAGATATTGCCTCATTAAAAACCATTATGAGAAACTTTGATAGAAAACTCATAAGGGAAAAGAGTGCGATATGGTATGCCATTGAAAACTCCTTTAAAACCCAGTGGGAAAAATATAAGGAGAAAGTGTATGACATATACGGGCATTTGTGTTTATATTGTCTCGTTAAAAATCTTTATGAGAAACCATTAGGGAAAACTCATGAAGGGAAAAAGAGTACAATATATGCAATTTTAGGATTATTAATAGGTTATAGATTTGGAAAATTACTCCCCCTGAACTTTTCAAACCTGGAGAATGTGTAATACAAAATCCATTGATATGATCATGACATTATGAATAATCTGTAGGATTTTCAAAGTATGTTGTTTGCATATTGTTTCCTCACTTTCTATAATTCGTGAGGATAAGTAATTTTCGAGCAATGTACTTTACGATATTGCTCTTCATATAACCTGTAGTTTTTGAGTGACACAAGTGGTAGCGTCTTGAAAAATCAAGTTATGTGATTCTGATGAATCTCAACCACATTATTTTGAGTGTGGTTAATCATTCTACTAAGCGATGCATATTTTGCTATACTTTTATATAAAGCAACTATGTCAGAATAATAACTGGAAATCGCCATAAAAGCCCATTTAGATGACTTCCATATGAAGGCTATTCCAGCAAATTCAGTCATTGATATGGCATTATTGGGATCAAAGAAAGAGCCAATATCATTATATCATATCATGGCCATATCTTGTATTTCCTGATGGAAATATCCAAGATTTATTGTGAGCTTGAGATATAAGCTGATATTTCTTATATCGACCATATACCTTTTGTTGGGGGTTGCACTCGGAACAAAGATAGGAAATATAGTGCCAGGCCTAACGTAGTTTGCAATTATATAAGTGCTCTGACATTAGTGAGATATAGAACTTCAGGTCCTGATATCACTTCATTAACACGCCTAGGTATGAATGGATTTGTACCCTATCAGGGGTACTATGACCATATTACATGTCTTTTATTGACATGATATATCCACGTTGAACTTTTCGTATATGTTTTGGATATATGTAGACTGATATATGTATTCTTGAGAGAATGCTCAAGTTGTAAGCTTAAGCTAAATTTGGTTGAATCCAAATATTCCGTCTTGAGATGATTTTATGTATTTTTAGGTCCTTTAGAGACATTGATGATGAAATCATTGATATACACTGAGGTGATATAATTAAGGAAATCAAATTTCGGATTTCTTTATTAAAACACATAAATAATCATCATTATTCGAGTAATCCTTTTGAAGAAGGAACTCATTTAGTCGGTAGTACCATATGATTTCCGACTATTTCAAGTCATGGAGTGACTTATGAAGTTTTACACAAAACTTGTTGCGATTTGATTTTTGGATTCGGAAGTATAAGCCCTTTAGGAACTTCAAAAAAGATTTCCGAAATGAGTGACTCATATGAGTATGTAGCCACTTCATCCATCAACTGCATGGATAATATTATTATTTTTATTGCCAATGATATTCAGTATCGAAACATAAATCCACCCATACCAAGAGGGTATGTTACATCATAATTGATGTCGGGTCTCTGCGTGAACCCTTTTGCTACAAGCCTCGCTTTCTCACCACCTCGTTGACTTTGTCTATGAATGAGAAGTTTTTAGTATTCCATATGGAAGATACTTAGGAGGAGTAGGTATTACTGCGGTAAATACCACTTATTTGTTGAGCGAGTGCTATTCTTCATTACTTGCTTCCTTTTATGTGAACCAATATGAGTGCAAGAGGCACTCTACCATGGATTTTGGTTCTGGGCCCAAAAGGTTTTAGCAATTTGAGAAGAAATATATGTCGAGAAATGTAGTCTTTAGTTTATATGATCCTGGTGGAATCATTGAAGTTTTTGGATAAAATATTTATTCCTTTTTAACTCCTTGTGATTTCCTACAACAAATGGAGTCAAGGTGTTTCGATGTCCCCGCACCAAAAAAAGTGTGCACATTTATGCCGGGATTTGGATGATGAGCATTCAGTGAGGTGACTTTCAACTTGATGTTGAATTACATTTACTGGTTGAGGATTTGATTTCCTCTGTTTCCGCAGAAGTATATGAGAAGTTATATCTCATCTTGTCAGATTTTCTCCCCCTCTTGCTCTCATTTGGGGAGAAGAGTGGTTTATCAGGTACCTCCACTCTTTCTAACACTTTACTGTAGGAATATAGAATTTTAGTAACACCTTGTTATCAGTACATGTATGTGGCAAATTTGCAATGTGTTGCAAATATATGATTCTCTAAACTTCTAGTTTAGATTCTTTGAGTACGTGGATATAAGGATCATTTCTAATTTATTTTTCGACATCCTTGTGGTACTTATCTTCCCCTAATGCCGAAAAATATCCTTATTGCTGATGCAATCAGCATACGGGCTATGAATAGTTTTGATTGACGGATAAATTGTTATTCCTCACATAGATCCCTAATTTCCTGTGAGGGCCCATTGATGTATGCCAGAGTGGTGATATCAATACGTAACCGAATTACCGCAGATGAGAAATACTTTGTAGATTTCCACGTGATTACTACAAGGGGAAGTAGTATGACATACAGTTGGTATGATTTAGATCATACTTACGGTGTGTAAGGCCGTATGTGTCCAGCAAGAGGCTGGTAAATTTACAATTCTTTAAAAGTGGTCATGTAATTCATTTAACTCTCTTTGATAAGAAATTTAGCCACACCATTCTGGGTATGTACATAAAGTACTTAATGCAAAAAAATGCTCATTGAATGAGTTCAACAACATTGTACATTTGAATGGGTTTATAGATCCTGTTTTCAGGAGAATTTGCTCTTACTTTGATAAGTTGAGCAAAAAAAATTAGTAAGATCATGCATGGTTGTGTGTGATAAGAGACACACTTAAAACATTTTATGAATGTGTATATGAGTACCATGAAGTATCTAAATTACCCCAGATAATGGTTAAGCAATCAAGACATATCTTTTGAATGTGTTCAAGGAAGAATAAGTGTCCTGCTTAGAATTTAAGGTGAGAGTGCCTTAAAACTTATTTCCCCTATGGCACATGCGGTGCACATAAAATTCTGATGATTTGGAAAATTTGTAACTTGCTAAGTTGTGACCAACAGGATTGTTAATAATTTTCTAATCATCCCCAAACCAGAATGGTTAAGGCTACCAAGCCAAAATTTTAATCTATTAAGATCTAGAAAATTATTGTGTACGCAACAATATTGAGTACGACTTGATTCATACATTCAGAATTTATCAAATATCATGTCCGAGAAATAAGATATTGGACATCGCACTACTTGTAGTACAACAAGTATAGGCTAATAATATTTTGGGATAATTAAGAGATTGCATGAGGTCTCCAATATTATTGAAAAATTTATTATGCAAACATATCATCGTTGCAATGGGATTCACCATCCTTTTATTGCACTAGATTTTTGGTTCTCACCTTCTGATGAAGAATTGAGAACAATCATTTACCAGAATATTTTCTGGTTCTAAGTTTGCAAATTTTCAAATTTATCCCAAATGTGTGGTGTGGTTTGACTATGTAATTGAGGGTTTGGTAATCATAGGTATAATTTATGTAACCACACATTTGACAAACTTGAGAGTTGTATTTATGATTGTTTGAAAACGATCGATTCCCTATTAAAAGGTAATTCTGTCTTCGGTTCTCTTTTAGCCTCCAGTTTACTTTTAATTCCTCATTGTTCTATTTTGTGACCAATGACTTTCTTAATATTACCAGTAATAGCAATTATTTCAAATAATGGTGTAGCACCCGTTGGGTGAATCTGATGATTTTGAGAAATTATATGTTTCTTTATCATGGAAAATGATAGTACCATCATAAGAGGAGGTAAGGTGTATAAAGGGCTTCTCAATCGGATCCACATATGAAAATATTTGATCAAGGGATCTCAACTTGAAGTTGATTAAGTGATAGAGTTGTGAGCTGCGATAGACTTGATGTCTTGGAAAAAAAATGAATGGGTGATCATTCGTGATGTGCTCATGGCAGCATGTTTCTCTTAAGTGAAATATTGGAGATGAATAAGTATTCATCCATTATATACTTAGTTTGAGAACTAAGTGAAGTTACTGATATATAAAATGCATATGTGCATATTTAGCTATCAATAGAATAGTCATGTGTTACATGAAATGATCATGCATTATTTAATTTACTTCTTGGAGTACAAGATATATATGGATGAAATGATCTTGTTGAGCACAATCCGCCAAGGTGATGCTTGGTGAACATGGGGGTGTAAAACCTTCAATATAGTGCAAGCGACGAAATCGTTGCTAATGTTTGGGCCTTCTTTCTTGAGGAAAAAGGTGTGACTTTAGAGTCACGGCCAAAACATGGACTTTGTAATTTTAACATTGGTTAGTCACTATAAAATAACAACCAAAAATGTGATGTGGATCTTGTAATAGTGTTTGAGACACTTAATCATTTATATAAATTATGGTGTCCATCTTAATGAATGGACGACACTATAATAAGAAATAATGACATATGCTCAACTGTCATGCATTTTACCAATATAATAGAAGGTAATTACCAAGGTATGCAAATATTTGCATAATTTTCTATGACATATTCAAGCAAAGTGAGGCTTGAAATAACACAAGATTACCATTTCGGCATATAGTGATTCACATGAATAGTATTTACTGTGAGAGTAAACCATTTTAGTGAACAACAACAAATACTTCTGATGAGCAAACTTTATAAATATAGCTGATGCTATCGGGGTCTTATGTGTATACCACAAATTATATGGATAACACTTTGAAGATAATCACCGAATGCGGTGTAGATCTGGTAGTAATAGAATGCATAATCTGATTTTTGTCAGTAGATGCTCATGATTTCTATTACCTGGTGTTTGCTATAATATTAATATTTGGAAGAGCACTTTGAAGGTAATCACCTTGTTAATATGACAAGATGTAGACCTCACAGTATAGGTGGACAATCTGCAAATGATGCAGTAGATGCCACCAATACCTTGTGATTCACAAATAAAATTTGGGCTAATCATATTAAGTATGACACACTATAATTCTTGTTTGAATTTGCAAGAAAATTAAATTTCTATAGCAAAATCATAGTTGTTGTCATAAATCACATGTAATGCTAGGTGTAAGACATAAAAGATGTCTTAAATTCTTTAAGAACAATGTCTACAATGTAAACAAAATGTTCATTTTGCTATAATACTACTGCTGTAGTACATGTCTGCACGAATGTATAGTATGTGCTTGCAGTATATGAAGCCCATGAAGGCTTCAAATGGAATTTTACATGTGGTAAAATCATGTGCAATTTATTAAGACATGGGTCTGGCATATATATTTGTTTTAAAATCGAAGGCTTGGTATGTGAATGATATGGCTGATGGTAAACTGTAATGTCCAAATAGCCTGATGGCTCCATTTACGTTTCTGTAGATAACCAAAAATGGAAGGGCTAGGTGAACAATGGTGAAGAGATAGGGTTGTTATCGCTTCATGTGTGTGGACATAAATCGATTGATTCGATCCCACTAGTACAGTTCAACACAGAGACCATCACCTTGCGATGGAGTGCCTAATACGCCGGAGAGCTAGCCCCGACGCCGCTCCTTGCTGCTGCGGCCTTGGCCGGGCGCACACCTTCCGCTGCCGCCGGCAGGGATTCGTCCGGGGCCGCGCTGGAGTCACCGCCGCAGCGCACCGGCCGCGTCCGGGAGGGTCGCGCCCAGCGCCTCGCACACCGATGTCGATGCATCTGTGCTCCTGCGTGCGGCGAGAGCCAAAAGTACTAATTCCTGATAGCGTTTTGTATATGCAGGATTAAAATTGAAAAGAAGCACCTGGTTCCCTTCTGTATTTTACTCTCGTGAAGTTCGTCGGGGTTGAAGACCGCTGGAGTTGCTGGCTTGGTGCTGGCTGATGATAGTGTCCTGCCGTGGTCCGTGGAAGAGATGATTTCTTCTCGTGTTGACAAACACTCGGTTTGAAGTGACTCTCGTGAGTGCATAGCATATACAAAAATAATAATTATTATTAGTTGTTAGATCATTGATGTTAATCACAGAAGACATTGAATTTGCTTTCTCCTGATTGATCTCTTGCACGGGTGTGTGCATCGTCTCAAACTCTTGAGTAAGCGGCGTGGAGAATGACTTCTCCACCGATCAGCAGAGATGCCCAACTTGCTCTTGGTACAGTTTCGCTGGTAGCGCTTCAGGACATGATGTGCGTAGTGGCCGGAATTGGAGATTGCGCAGAGTTGTTGTCTCCGTCCTCTCGTTCACTCTCGGTAGAGCGTGCTGATAACGTGTTTTAAGATAGAAAATAAAGAACGAGAGAGTTTAAATGAAAGATGATCCATCATTCTTTATTAATGATAAAAGTGGGGTATTTATATCCAGGCGGAAGTACACATGATGCTTAGCGGTCAAGTAAGTATATACTTACTTGAGAGCCAAGGAATTACATAGTTGCCTTGAAAGCCAAGAAAGTACATGGTTGCTTGAGAACCAAGTAACCTATCTAATAATTAACTTAATCTTAATTAGCTTAATTAATAAGCAACTATTCTATTCTTAACACATGCATGCATGCATGCCGTCGCCGTGCCAGGTTCTCCAAACGAGCACACCACGTGGACCGTTTCATTGGGACTAGAGCAGCTACCGTCCATCGACCCAACTCGCCGTTTCGGACACATCAACGCGCTCGTGACTGAAGCCCAACCAGGCGCCGACAACCTATATATACCTACCTAGGAGTAGGCTGCTGTAGGTCAGTTGCCGTGTCGCTGTCTTACTGGATGCCCTCTCTATCGATTTGCTTGGTTTAAGGCCAACTCCACCGCGTGACTTCAAACGGACGTTCGGTTTGGCCGAATTTTGTCCCTTGGGGGTGTCGATGGGTTCGTCCATGTCTGCGTTTGTTCGATGGGTCGTGGGTGCGCCCAACGCGCGGCCGCACCCCAAAACCTGTTCGGGATGGACGTGAATAAAAAAAGTTTAAAAACTAAATGAAATCACTAAAAAAAAACTTAGTTAAAAAACATAAAACATATATATAGGGGTTACGGCCACAAAACGGCCCAGTTTGTCAGTCCACTTAACGGCCCAGTTCGTAATTAACATAAAAAAAAGAAAAACGCCTCCCGCGCGCTCCTGCTCCTGCCGCGCCCGTCGATGCCGTGGCCGACGCCGCTCACTGACCGCCGGTGTCATCGTCGTCGCTCACCAGGTCAACGTAGGCTGGCGGCGTCCAGAGATGGGCCGGCGGTCCGTGGTAGACGGGGGCTGGCTGGACGGCGGGAGGTGCCTGCACCACCTCCTCCCGCGACGACGCCTCCCGCTCCGGTGACCGCGGCGGCGTGGGGCGCCAGTTCACGCCCACAGCGTCGGCCATCTCTTCTGCCGTGCACGACCAGCCCCACCCCTGGCCAACCAGGGCCGGGTGGAACGCGGCCACCGGTGGCTCCTCCACCTCCTCCTCCTCCTTCGCCACCATCTCGAGCTCAGGGATGGTGACCTCGCCGGCTGCAGAGCGGGCCAGCATCTTCTTGAGGCCCTCCCACTGGCGCTCGTCGTGCGTGCGCATGGAGTCCTCCATGATGCGCGCAACGAGACGGGCCTCCTCCTCCTCCGTCATGCGAGGAGGTGGTGGTGGCTATGGAGACGGCGAAGGCGACGACGACGGCGTGACCCCGCGCACCCGCCTACGCCCGCGCTCCTGGGGAGCAGGCGCTGCGCGCTCCTGTCGTGGCCGCCGCGTCCCCGTCGAGGTGCCGGTGAAGAACGACGCGCGCCTGGTGTCGTGCTCATCACGAAACCAGGTGTCCCAGAGCCCGGGGTCGGGGGCGTACCTGGCGTCGTAGAAGAGGTCGTCGGGGAGGAGGCGGCGGCCGCGCTCAATCTCCTCGTCGCGCGCACGGCCGCTCGTCGGGACCGGCGGGATGGGGACCCGGTCGGCAGAGAGATGCCAGTTATTGGGGAGATGGACGTCACTCCAGGGGAGCGGCGTCCTCATCTCCCAATAACGGCGACACACCGACGCGCGGATGTAATGCCGGTCGCGCTCGCCGGCGGACGTGGGCGCGATGGAGAAGGCGGGCGGCGCGGGGGCCCGGCGTGGTGGCGATGGCGACGCGGGCTCCTCTTTCTTCACCGAGCCACGGCGGCGCCCCGACGAGGAACCAGCCTCGCCGCCGTGCTTGCCTTTGCGGCCGTAGTTCCAGAGGCCCATGGCTGCGGGCGGCCGGCCGGCAAGTTTCTTGGCTAGGGTTTGGGAGCAGGCGCTGCCGGGTTTTGAGGAGGCCGCGGGGTGGCGTGGGGCAGTGTGGACGACGACCCGTCCATGCTTCCCACTTAAAGAAGGGCGGCGACCGTTCGACATGCGGATGACAGGTGGGGCCGCCCGCTCGTGCGCATTGATGTTGGCCGGTGGGAGGTAGTTGGCCGCCTGCCACGCGGCCCCGACGCGGACGAGGCGCGCGTCCGTTTGGTGTCCGCCGCGACCCAAACCCGGCGCAAGTTTGCGCTCGAAATGGGTCAGCCCGGACACAAAACGGACAGAATGGGTCCGGGCCGTCGCACGCTGGGCCGCCTCGTTTGTCCGTTTTGCCCCAAACGGACAGGGCCGGACAGGATAGGGTCGCGCGGTGGAGTTGGCCTAATTCGTGTTTCACTTAGGCCAACTCCACCGCGCGACCCTATCCTATCCGCCCCCGTCCATTTGGGGTAAAAGGGACAAAAGAGGCGGCCCAGCGTGCGGCCTCAAACGGACAAATGTCCGGATTCCGTCCGTTTTCGACCCATCCCCGGCCCAAATTTGCGCTCGGTTTGGGGTGAAACGGACAGCGCGCGGACGGGCGGGACGCGCGCGCTTGTCCTTCCCTGGCCCGCCTGTCGGTGGGAGAAACCAAAACCCCCCCACGCCCATTTGGCGCCATTTGCCCCAAACCCTCCCACGTCCCTCCCGCCGCCCCCTCTCTCCCCCGTCCATGGCCGACGCCCCGCCGAGTTCCGGTGGCCTGGCCGTCGACCCGCCCGCAAAGGTGAAGAAGAAGGCGCCAAGGAAGCCGCGGTCGGAGTGCACGCCGGAGGAGATCGCCAAGTTGGACGCGGAATCGGCGAAGAGAAGGGAACGCAGAGCGGTCGTCAAGGTCAATGCCGCTGCGGCCAAGTTCGCCGCCCAGCGCGAGGAGCTGGAGGCCGCGCGGTGCAAGGCCGCTGCCGACGAGAAGGAGGACCTCGTCAACAAAGCGCACGCCATCCTCATGCTTGGCATGGGCCGTCCTGCCAGGTTCCCTGCAGCGGCCGTCGGCCCGGCGAGCACAGGCTCGTCGGTCGCCCGGCCTACGCACTGCCAGTCGCCGACGTCGCGCACCGCGCCCATGTCGCCCTGCTTCCCTCCGCCAAGGCACGACGGCCAGACCCGTTTCTCTGGGTCGTCGGACGTGTTTGCGCCGTCCACACCGCGCCCCGCGGTCGTCATCGATCTCAACCTCATGTCTGGGTCCAGCAGCGGCGGGCGGCCGTCCGTCGAGATGCTAAGAAAGCAGGCACGGGCACCGTTCACGGGCACCATGCCGGCCCCCCACGTCTTGTTTGACGAAATGCCAACCCCAACGCGAGCGGTCGACGACCCCTTGTACAACCGCTACATGGAGGACGTGATCTTTGACGGTGGGCATGGCCGTTCCTACGACCCCGATGAGACCCAAAGTCAGGATGGCCGCGCCGAGTACGTCCCCGATGAAGGGGCCGACGACCGTGCTGACTACGACCATGGTGACTCGTGCCATGAAGACGATGACATCTATATCGAAGGTGATGATGAAGAAGAAGAAAGCAATGACGTTGATATTAGTGGTGCGCCATTGTTCATCGACGAGCTCACCCAAAGAGCGGAGGCACAAAAGAAGAGGAAGAGCATTCGCACGGGTTCATATACACAAGACGAGGACAAGTTGATTTGCCAAGCTTGGATGGAGATTAGCCAAGATCCGAGGACCGGCGCGCAACAAAAGGGCATTGTTTTTTGGACGAGAGTCCACAAAACATTCCATGAAAGGAAGATGTTTGAGCCCTTCCAAATTACAAGCAACCGTGGCATCGGCTCGATTCAAAAAAGATGGTTGTTCATCCAACAAGAGTGCAACAAGTATTGCGCCGCATTTGAGAGCGTTGAAGCATGGCCCGTGAGTGGTCTCGGCGTTGGGGACATGGTATGATCTCCTCTTTCTAGCCCTTTCCTTGCTACGACCATGAGACTTCGGCCGTGTATATGTTTGCATGTTCACTTGTTGTTGATCATGTGGTGTAGGCATTCCAATCTTTGGAGGCATTCAAGGCCCGGCACAATGACAAGCCATTCACTCTTACGCATTGTTGGACGCTCATCAACATGTGCCCTAAGTTCAAGGACCAATCCCGTGAACTACAAAGGAAGATAGAACTGAAGACGGCCAAGTTCACCGGAGGTGGAGATGGCGAGGCGTTGAAGAGGCCGAGGGGCAAGACCAACTCCAAGGTGGACGACATACGTGACGCCTCATCCATGGCCTTGCATGAGACTTTGCATGGCATGATGTCTCAAAAGGATGTGAGGGACGAGAAGAAGCGGCAAAGCAAGGACGAGCAAATGAAGCAATACCTAGACCTTCAAAGACAGAAGCTTGAGATGGAGGAGGCGGCTAAGAGGAGGAAGATCGACATGGAGGAGGCGGCCCGACAAAGGCAGCTCGACATGGAGGAGGCGGCCCGGCAAAGGCGACTCGACATCGAGGCCGACAAAGTCAAGGCCAGGCAGAGGCAGCTCGACATCGAGGCCACCAATGCCGCCACCAAAGCGAAGGAGGTGGCCCTTGCAATCATGAGCGTGGACTTGTCGAAGATGAGTGACAAGACGAGGGCCTAGTTCGAGGCCAGGCAGAAGGAGATGCTCGACGCCGAAGGCATGAACTAGGTCGTCCGATCGGCGTGGCCGTTCTTTTTGAGGCTGGCATGGGTGCCGCCCGCCCGCCCGTCCGGCCGCTGGTAGTGTGCCGGCGAGAAAACATTCATTTTGGAGGCCGGCTGTGTTGCCGGCCGCTGGCTGATGCCGGCGATGGACGTGTAGGCCGCTGGCTCTGTTGCCGACGTGATGAACCGGGGCCGCCGCTGGCCTGAACTAGGGTTTGGCATTTGAAATGTTGCTTTTAGTTTTTTAAGTATACGCGGACAGGATGGGGCAAATGGATGCGGCCGCGCGCTGGGCGCACGGCCACCGCATCCCAGGACACGCCCGGACACGACCCCAAATCCCTACCCAAACGGACAGAACCGGACAAAACAGACGTCCGTTTGGGGTCGCGCGGTGGAGTTGGCCTTACTCGTGGGTGCAGCATCAGCATGGTGCAGTCTGTGATCGGTGTTCACTACGTACCGACGGAAGTGGAGATAGGCGGCCCGGGACAACATGCCACAGTCTGTGGCTACCAAAGTCGCGGCGAATGGCCCCTCCGTGTCATTAAGGACAGTATAACCGCACCTAAAGCGAGCCTTCACAGCGATTTGGATTGGCCATCCGTTTTCACGATCTGCTCGTTCCTGGCCGTCACATATCCTGTGTAATCCCGTAACTGGCCCAACTGTCCTATGGCTGCTGCTCCAGAGGCCGAAAGGAAGCCCTGTGGTTAACTGGGCCGTCGGGCAGCCCATTCTGGTGATTTTTTTCTCGAGGCCCGTCGTCGATCCACTCAGTCACTACCCTCCCGAAGAAAATAATGTTCCTGGTCGCTACATAGAAAGAAGGGGATCCGACGCTGCGCGAGAGGCAAGAGGCCGATGCGGACGGTAGCTACGAGAGAAAGAGGAGGGATGGATCGACCGGTCATGGCAGAGGTGCTCCCTATAGGCTGGCCGGCCTCCTTCTGTTCTTCGCCCTTCCCAACCGCAGCATCATCGATCATTCCCAACTTCCGCTTATCGTAATCCTCCGCCCTTGCCTTGTCTTTTCTTCGGGACGTCCGTGGTATGACCAAATCGATCTAAAAAAGAGAAACCCAGGTATGCTTTAATCCATCCTCCACTGCTGCTAGGTACGATCCAATTCATCCTTCACTGCTGCCTGTAATCCAACATCTATTGTCAAGATGGCATATGGATTTGTACCATATCGAATCCGCCTGAAACAGTTGTGATTCACCACCTACGCTGCACCAACAAAGAACTATGAAGGATTGGTGGCGGAGTTGTTTACCTGCTCCACGCCATTCAATTTTTTGAGGGTCACTCATGCGCCCCTTAACAGGTAAGTAACTCAGTATCCTTTTATATCCTACTCTAGATAATCTTTACTCGCATAAATTCAGGTCAGTCTATAATACTCTTCCCAGAAGGTTGATGCTTGCCCAGGAATTTTGTACTGCACATTTGTGGCATGTGCATTGCATGTCAAGGTAAATTGGGATGGACTAATCTTGATTTCTTCCATCAAAATTATTACTGTAGTAGAAAAATGGTCCTGATGCACATTGTGAGCAGTGATGGACAGCCGATATAGTTGATCTTTGGTAACATTTGCTTCTTGCTTATTTTACATACTCATCTAATTTTGTGAGATCTGAGCCGGTAGAGAAAATAGAACGAGATATTCTGGTCTTGCCTACAAATGCTTCGTTATTTGAGACCTCGAGCGATGGCGCACCACCCTATACCTTGATCTTGAAAGGCGTGTGGTGGTGTCCACCGCGACACGTGACTTTGCCCGAGGTGGCACCACTTAATCGGCTTCCCCGGCGGCGTTGACGGCCTCCCTCCGCACCTACAGGTTCCATCTCTTGCACTAGTAGAAAAACACGTAATAGTCCCGGTTCGTAAGGGCCTTTAGTCCCGGTTCATGAACCGGGACTAATGGGTCGTTACTAATACCTCCACTCATTAGTCCCGGTTCAAACACGAACCGGGACCAATGTGCCTCCACGTGGCCCTGTGCGCCGAGCCCAGTCAACCGGGACCAAAAGTTCATGTTTTTTTAGAAAAGTGGCTGCTTTAGGGGTTTTGGGGGTTATTTTTAGGTTGTTATTAGTTAGCTAATAAAGAGAAGTGTCCTCTCTTATATCTTCGTCCTTGGTTTACCAACGCTGCTGCTATATATGTTCATTTCACCAGCTGATATAATAACTCATGCATGCTCGCATCATACATCATCATATATAATAACAAGTCCTACTAATCATGCATCATCATACAACTTCTACTCGTTATTAATAATAAGTCATATGATTATCATCCTCATAGTCATCGAACCCAACCCTACATAATTGTTCTTAGCACATGATCATCAGTATCAGGTAGGACATGACCTAAACACCCTTAAGGTAAAATAGCATAAAAAATATAGATCCTCACTCTCCATTATGAAGAATGGCGATCATCCTGTCTCCAATTTTTGCCCTTCGATGATTGTTGCTTCCAAGAAGCTTCTTACGACTGTCCATACATTTTTTCCATTCTTTGATTGTCATGTCTCCACTTCTTTTAGAAACCCGATATGGACAGTTCAGATTCGTAGGAAGACCTGGTTGTATGTTCAAAACATGAAGGCTATCGTGTGTATACATCAGATGAGGCACACAATCATTCGGGATTATCTGTTGAAAAACATAGTAATAACTTCGTAGTTAGCAATGATGTACTAGTTTTAGAAGTGTGCAAAAAGATGCACGGATGTTGTAATAGTAAAATTTCTTACCAGGGTATCTTCATGGTAGTTACCGTAGTTCAACACGTGCACTAATGGCACGTATTGACCATAATGTTGAGGAGTTCGATTGTAGACATTGTAATTCTCAAGATCAATACAAAATGCGACCAGATGATTTTTCTCCTGATAAGTTAGTTCGGAGCCTTCGGTGTAGTAGGTTCTGTCTACCATCTTCCGCACATTCTTTGAAGAATGAAAATAAGCTGTTAATGGAAATAAGTTGTCAACTATTTTAAAATAAACAATATAAATTACTTAATAACTATGTTAAGCTCACATGGGGGAAGAATTGGAGGTGTATCCACAAGGACGAAAATCGTAGGTCTCTCTTGCGCGATTGTAGGATCACCAAGATCCATGGTGACAAGCATACCCTCATCAAAACCATACATCTTGCAAAGTGCTTCCCAATTTTTGCAACCAAAATGGGTTACACTCTGAGCATTGTACAACTTTACTTGAAAATCCACACCATGATGGGTACTTAGGATAATTTTTTTGGTTTCCATACTTTCATGGTCTTCAAAACCCATCCTCTCCAAGACATAGCGTCTTGCAAAGCATGGGATAAGCTAGTCGAATTGGAAAAGATGAAAAATACACGTTAAAATAGTTGAAGTCGTGCTCAATTACGAAAAAAAACTATTGTCGTCGTTGCGTACCGTATGAACATCGCAGGTCTCCTCGAGCTTAATGCTGAAGCGCCGATCTTCGTCCAGCTCAATGAACCTGTCACAGATACCTCGGTCGTCGTGGCACCAGTTGCACTCCCCTGGGCGGTTTTCGTCGTCCGATGAGTACGACATTTCCGGCCTATGTTCATAATTCAAATATTAAATATATGTACTAAAAAACTAAATTAGATCATTATTATTAATCACGGGTTGACTATCGGTGATGGTATGTAGCTCCTCCTTTCATTCCCGAGTGCATTATTACAACAAATTGTCTAGCACACGGGAATGAAGGAGAAGCTACCCCCACGACGGCGTGGATGATGGAGGGGGCTCCTAGATTTCTGCATGGAGTGCTCTTCAATTTTAGCATACAAAATAGGAGTACTTTTCCAATATGAGTATTCAATAAGCAAAACCAAATCGTAAAATAAAGTAGTATTCAAATTAGCATGCATTCAATTATAACCAAAAGTACATCATCTCTTGTGTCCGTACATCGTCGAATACTCTTCGAATACTATCATACATATAGCATTGCTAATTAATACAGCTAGAACCGTAGCGCCCGACGGGTATCGTCGCGGGCGGTAGACACCCAAAGATAAGGAACGATCACAGGATCATAGCTCCAGTGAGATCCTTGAAGAACCTGCCAGGTATTGTCGAACCTTCCCTCCAACGAAACCATGTAGCGACGGACGTGCTTGTCCTCCTCGCTGACACGGTGACGTACCACCTCCGCGGTGTCCAGAAGCCTCAGCACCGTCACTGGCCCACGCGACCGCCACCAAACAAGGATCGGGTCAACAACGGGCTGCCTCCTCACCAACCTACGTCCCCTAGAAGGTAGCACCTCCCAATACCAGCCCGGCGGAGCACAGTCCCGAACATGGCCTTGCAGGTGTCCACCGCCGAGTCGACGAGGACGAGGATGCGGGATAGGCATCGCCGACGTCGATGCGGGAACTACGTACTTCTATATATAGTTAAATAAAGTAGTTTTATTAATTAAATCAACTATCTAGTTCAACTACTAAGCACTTAATATAAATAAATCAAGTAGCACTTACTATAAATAAATAAAGTAGCACTTACTACAAACTACTTCTATATATAGTTAAATAAAGTAGTTTTATTAATTAAATCAACTATCTAGTTCAACTACTAAGCACTTACTATAAATAAATAAAGTAGTACTTACTAAAAACAAAGTAGCACTTACTATATAGTACTTACTAAAAATAAACTAGTATTTTTCTAACTAATTATATTACCAAAAAAATCTAAATAAAATAGTAATTATATTTTTCTAACTAGCTAGTTCAATTATAGTACTTACTAACACAATCTAAATATCACCAAACAAATCTATTAACAATAATATCATCAAACATACTATGAACAAATTAATAGAAAAAAAATCTATTAACAGAAAAAAATGTAACATAATATGAACAAATTAATTACACCAAAAAATCTATTAACAGAAAAAAAATCTAACAAAATATGAACAAATTAATTACACCAAAAAAATCTATTAACAGAAAAAAAATCTAACACAATATGAACAAATTAATTACACAATCTAAATTAACATACTATGAACTACATATCTAAATTACTACACATCTAATCTAAAAAAATCTATAAACTACAAAAAAATCTATTTTTTTAACAAAAATCATAAAACGTTGCTCACGGCGAGGTCGACGGCGACGGCGACGGCGAGGTGCGGTGCGGGGCGGCGACGGCGTCGGGGCGGCAGGGCGGGGCGGGGCGGGGCGGCGACGGCATCAGGGCGGGGCGGGTCGGCGACGGGGTCGGGGCGGGGCGGCGACGGCGAGGTGGCGGCAGGCGACGGCGCGCGGCGTCGGGGGATCGAGAGGAGGAGGAGAGATCGAAGTGGGGATGCGGTTCTGAAATTTTCCTTATATAGCAAAGCCTTTAGTCCCGGTTGGTGACACCAACCGGGACCAATGACCCCCTTTAGTCCCGGTTGGTACCACCAACCGAGACCAAAGGTCACTTTTCAGCAGCCCAAAGGGCGGGAAGCAGAGGGCTTTGGTCCCGGTTGGTGCCACCAACCGGGACTAAAGTGTGGGCATTGGTCCCGGTTGGAGCCACGAACCGGGACCAATGGTCGTGTGCTGGCACGGTGCGGTACGAAAGTTTAGTCCCACCTCGCTAGCTGAGAGGGGCGCGCAGTGGTTTATAAGCCCCACTGCCGCACCCCTCTTGAGCTCCTCTCCATTGCAGGCTTACAGGCCTACTTACTACCGCGTTACCTGATGGGCCTACTAAGCCACCTGCGGGCCTGAATCCTGGCCCATGGTGGGTTTCTAGTCATACTCAGGCCGTGGGGGCCCGTAGGAGGCACTTTTTTCTCTTTACTTATGGTTGCTATTTTTAATTTTTTCCCAGATTTTTTGTTTTGTTTTCTGCGTTATTTATTTTCTTTCCTTTTTTTGCTTTATTTTTTAATTCTTTTTGCTTTTAATTTTAAAACAATTTTAAACTTTATGTTAGTGCCATTAGTTCTCAAATTTGAAAACACTTTTTTTGTTTTTTTGTTTTGTTTCGTGCTTTATTTATTTTATTTTGTTTCTACTTACAACAAAATACTTATTGTTGCTATTTTTATTTTTTTTCCCAGATTTTTTGTTTTGTTTTCTGCATTATTTATTTTCTATTGTTTTTTTTGCTTTATTTTTTATTTCTTTTTTGCTTTTAGTTTTAGAAAAATTATAAACTTTCTGTTAGTGCCATTAGTTTTCAAATTTGAATACACTTTTTTTGTTTTCTTTTTGCTTTATTTATTTTATTTTTTTTCCAGTTTTTTGTTTTGTTTTCTGCATTATTTATTTTCTTTTGTTTTCTACATTAAAGCATTTCAGATGAACTCTGAAAAAGTTGAAAGTTGAAAGTTGGCATGGTATCACGAGGGCCGAACCATAAGACTAAAGAGGGGCATTTGTCCCGTTTGGAGCCACCAACCGGTATCAATGGACCCGTCTAATTACTTATCTACGGTGGTTTCACTAGTGGGTTTTTTTTAGTCCCACCTCGCCAAGCGAGAGGCACTTGCAGCTGTTTATAAGCCCTGAGTGCAGAGACAATGAAGAAGAGGCTCAATGCTCACCTGCACGTTGGTTCACTTCAAGCCTTGAGGAATAGGGTAGACTGCACGGAGCTATGTGCAGTGCAGTTTACACTATTCTGAAAGGCTTGAAGCGAATTAACTAGCATTGCGCCTCTTTTTTATTTTTAATGACTTATTACCACACAGAAATAAATAGAAAAAATAAATATAGCAGAAAAGAAAAAAAACTATATAAAAAACTACTCAGAAATAAATAGAAGAAAAAATAGTTGTGATTAACTTTACTAAAATCTTTTTTATTTTTAATGACTTACTACAACTCAGAAATAAATAGAAAAAAATAAATATAGCAGAAAAGAAAAAAAACTATATAAAAAACTACTCAGAAATGAGAATAGATGCACTTATAGAGAAAATTCAACCTAAATTCATAATAAATTTCTACTAACTTCAGAGAAATTCAGTATGAATTTAGGTCAAATTTCCTGTATAAGGGCATCTATTTTCATTTTGAGAGGAGCACAACAAGGCAGAGAGGGAGGGGCTTATAAACCGGTGTGAGCCCCCTTCGGTTCGCGAGGTGGGACTAAACTCTGGCCGCAACGAGGACCAACACTTTAGTCACGGTTGGTGGTATGAATCGGGACTAAAGGGAAACCTTTGGTCCCGGTTCGTGGCACCAACCGGGACCAATGGTGGTGGGCCAGGAGCAAGGCACATTGGTCCCGGCTCGTCCCACCAACCGGGACCAAAAGGTCCAGACGAACCGGGACCAATGGCCCACGTGGCCCGGCCGGCCCCCGGGGCTCACGAACCGGGTCCAATGCCCCCATTGGTCCCGGTTCTGGATTAAACCGGGACTAATGGGCTGACCCGGCCTGGACCAATGCCCCCTTTTCTACTAGTGTTGGAGGAGGCTGGCATCCTCGAATTCAGTAAGACCTGATTGAATACTGCATAAGAATTGTTTTTGGGTGATTTCCTTTTTGGAGATTAATTTTGGTGATTCTTTGTATTCTAGGAATGTTATAGACGAAACTTTCCCACTATATCGTTGTGGAACGATGTTAAACAAAAGTAATGTTGGCTCTTTTGTACGATGTTAAACTTTCCCACTAGGCCTGTTGGACCGGCATCCCCAGGCGCAGTACCATATAAGACATCCAGCTACGCTTCCGCTCCTCTATCGTTTATGTCTTCTTCATTGCAATCTAGCTCTTATTTTTATGGTAAATTCTCAATTTCCATCATTGCATAAAAAGTGAACCTAGAAAATAAATCATGTGTTGATCCCTTATACAATATGTAATTCACAATTATTAATTAGTTTAGTTTTTATTTGATATTCTTCTAAGTTCCCTATATGACTACTCTGTTGAAATTTGCAATTCTTAATACAATCAAAATAGAGGCATAACGTGAGTTCCCTATATGACTACTCTGTTGAAATTTGCAATTCTTAATACAATCAAAATAGAGGCATACCGTGTGGCATTGTTCGGCTTATAGGTCTTCACCTCATGAATGATCATGGTGCTATGTGTGTATTAATTTTAGTTGTGATATTGCAGGTGCATGATGCTTGCATCTTGGGCTCCATTTACCTTTTAAATACCGAAAGAATCCTATGGAAGAAGTTTTGTTTATCTCTGTTCTTGTTACTATTTGTGAGTTAATCTCTTATAAGTAAGATGCCACCCCCCCCTAAGTATTTGTTGCTGCTTGGAGGTGAGCAGAGTGAAGGCATCACATTTTTAAGATTCAGAGGACCCGTGTTATTAAATTTATCGCCATGCAACTGATTTTGGTTTATATTTCTTCTTGGAAGCAAAGATGCCAATAGGAACTCGCCTTCTTGTGTAGATATGCTCAGTCAAGGGAGCAGACTAGGAGGCTTTGCTTGGAGGGTCCAACTTGGAGTATAGTATATTTCAAAGCTAGGCTATGTGCAGCAGTGTAGAGGCCATTAGTTATGTTGTTCAAGCCAATTGATTAGGTTGTTGTTGACAACTTGGCATCAAGGTTATGCACTACTTTGGAAGCTAATCTTGACAACAAGATTATTCACATTTGAAAGTCAATCTTGACAGTAAGGTTATGCTTAGCCAATCTTGACATCAAGCTTATCTGTCTTTAGCTCATGTTGGCAAAGCTTATACTTTGATGCTATATTTTCTAGGATTGTGATGCTTTTTTGCTCTGGAGAAGTTCATTGAAGCTGGCAGCACCCTGAAACTTGTTACTTTCTGTGAAACTACAGCAACCTTCCTTGCCTCTTGAAATTCTTCTAAAGCAGCGTTGCCAAGGTAGCCACTGACGCGTCTTGCTTCTGTAAAGCTTCATTGTTACTTCTATCAGCCATAAATTGTTAGTAACAATGAAATAGAAAGGTGGAACAATAAACTCATTTACTGATTTGATATGTTATGTATTGGTTGAAGATTAATTTCAGCTACCTATGTTCCATGCCATGTGATGTCTAATAGTTTGATATACTATTCAAAATGACTCATGGTCTTTTGTTTTATACTCTTAAATTGACTTTTTGTTGAAACAAACAATGTTAATAGGAATTTATGATTTCATTTTTGTGTAGTTTTTTTATATCGGAAACAATGGTTTTGTTCTGAAGTACATTGCTTACGGTATATAAATGGACCTTTGGTTATCTGCATATTAAGTACTATAGAACTTCGCTACCTAACAAGTTATTTGCATTCCTATGGCTGTGATGTTGTGGTACATTTGGGATGCTTGTAACTCTGTGAGAAACAATGATGATTCTCCTCACCCACGAAACATTGTCATGAAGATTATAGCCATGAAAATTAAAGCATACGCTGATCTCATTCTTTTGCATCTGTACAATCCGGCACGTGTGTATAGGTGTGAAACCAATGCTTCAAGTAGATATGCTCAATGAGTGGTTATCTAGCTCTATTTACTAAGGACATTGTTGTGCTCTAAAGTATATTGTTGTGTATGTTGTCATATCAAGACAAATTTTTATTTGTGAACTTTGCTTTTGCTAAATAAGTATATGCGATTTCCCTTGATTATTGACTAATATAAGGTTATGTTTGTGCAAGTATAATATGTTTCATGTGGCTATATACTCGTAAAAATTTATCATTTTCTTGTACAAATAGATGGGCGTGGCAACGCGCGCCATCAATGAGCTAATGTTTTGGCAAAAGTGGCGGGTCGGAGCGTCTGTGGGTGCAGTTCAGCAGGCTCGGTGGAGCCTTCAGGCTGTCGTGCGTGTCATTTATCTGGAGGAGCACATTCTTGTCGCCGGGTTCGCACTGTTGGTTATTCATCTCAGCTAGGATGAGTAATTTCCATGGGACAATTAAGTTTAGTGTGAGCTCCCCTTCCGATCTGTTAGAGTTGTGTCGAATATAGTGTACAAGGTAGATTACAGTTGGACTTGTAGTTGTATCGTGTTTACATAGGATGTGGAGTCGTGTCCTAGTATCCTACGCCTCTCATATATAGCGGGGATAGACATACGATGTAACTTATGCCAACATAATAGCACCGGAACGCAGGGGAAGCCGGCGGCATGTGCCGGTGTTCAGGGCGACCGGGTGCGGTATTGTGACGGTGTCACGGGGAGGAGGCCCGTAGTCAGGCTCCGGGGATGTAGCCATATCGGTGAACCTCGTTAACAAATCTCGGTGTCGTGCCTCGTGTGATTGCTTGGTCCTCGGATGATCAACGGTATGCCTCGGATTTATTCTACCAAATGATATCATGAGCTAGGCTGTTCGGAGGCTAGCGTTGCATTCATCTAGAGGAAGCGAAGCTGAGAGATCGCAGTTGTGGAGTTGAAACCGATCGGGCAGATCGGAACGGTGGCAACGAGATCTATTCGGAATCGGCGTAATAGCAATCGGGGAGCAGCAGGCGAGCACGGTCCTCAGCGGAATCGTAGCAGCGGACGCGTGGGACGGCAGCGTGGAAGCACAGGCAGCTGCAGGCCAAGCGGGGGTGCGGCGAAGGGCTGGCCCAGCTAGGCTAGCCGAGGCCGCAAGGCAGCCGTTCGTATTCGTGTGTACGTGCAGGTATGGGCTCGGACGTGCATAGTGCTGCTGAATATACAAAGCACGCGAGATTTGTTTTGGACAAAAAAAAAAGAGCAGGGACCGAGTCCTTGGAGGAGAGGCGTTCTCTTTGTGGCCGAGACGCGTACATGCAACAGCAAGGCAGACTCTAAAAAAGAAAAGCATCCATCGTTGGAAGGTATGGACTTGGGCAAGCAAAGCTAGCATGAAAATTGTGTTCAAAGAGTGACGTCACGTGAAGACCACAAGCTATCGTTAGATTTGCTACTAGTATACGCTTTGTGTACTTGGGGATCACAGGAAGAGTGCTCGGGTATTTTTTTTCACAAGTCGGCTATACAAAGAACCATGGAGTCAACAGGTAACAGGTTTGAGGTGGAGAAGCTCGACAGAATTGAAAATCTTGGGTTATGGCAGATAAGGGTGAAAAATTGTTGGCACAACAGGGATGCTTGAAGGCGTTGCGGGATGTCAAGCAAGACGGACGATGAGGACTGTGAAGAGTTGCAGATGGTTGCAGACGGGGAAGTTCGGCTGGGTCAGACTTGTTAGTCCGACGGGATCAACGCAAGTCGGTTGGTACAGAAGACGGTGGTGGGATCGGCGACAACGACATAGGAGCGTAATGCTGATGGTGACCGACTTCTGGGCGTGGAAACACGTGGCGCAGGCCCCGAGGGCTTGTGTGGCTTCGACAAGACTATGTCATGGGGTTGATTCAAGATGGCGTACGCATGTTTGAAGTCGACGGGACGCGAGGGTGGACTGATCATCTACCATGGAGTCATGTTGAAGGTGGAGCTGGAGTCTAGAAGACTTCACTCGGTGCTGATTGGGGGGCTACGACGTAAGTCGACAGAGAGTCGAAGCCTATTCGGTGGGAAAAGCGAGTGACACGTAGTTAGGACTGGAGCCCAGTGGTCTGGTGGAAGCGTTAAACTCGTCATCGGTCGGTGATGATCGGTGGTACTCTGCAATGGGGGTTGAGTGGTTTGGTTTCGCGACCCTTGAGGCTCGACCGGGACCGCGGAGGCTCGACGCGGTAATAGCAGCGAGGCGTGCGGTACGCACGAACATGGAGACGGGCCAGGGCTCTGGTGGTCATACATTTGGTGAGACAACTGCGAATTTGACTCGTGATGACTACAAGCAATGGTGAAATTCCTTCAAGTTTCAGACAGGCGGTCAAGAAAGGAGCGGTGGTGTTGAGTTCAGGTAACTCTTATGTGTGACACCCAATATGTGAGTTGTTCACTTTCACGCAGGTCAGTGATCAGTGTGTGATGGCGTTGGACTGATTCTCTGAAAGTTGGGAGAGCAAACTTGAGTAATGTGGAACTTAATTTTGCTCGAGTGT
The DNA here is from genome assembly GCF_018294505.1 of Triticum aestivum. Classification (NCBI taxonomy): domain Eukaryota; kingdom Viridiplantae; phylum Streptophyta; class Magnoliopsida; order Poales; family Poaceae; genus Triticum; species Triticum aestivum. Next base: position 640,866,643 of record NC_057813.1, read on the forward strand.
TGACTGTGGTCAAGAAAAAGAAGGGACTACAAGTTGCAGGTGGAGTCATGTGGAGTCTTTGGAATAGCAGCGGTGCTCATGGGATAAGCTCAAGTCCAATGTACATGGAAGTTTGACGCACTGATGAATTCAAAGTGATGGAGAATATTCGCCAAGATGGAGTTTGTTAGAGTTGTGTCGAATATAGTGTACAAGGTAGGTTACAGTTAGACTTGTAGTTGTATCGTGTTTACATAAGATGTGGAGTCGTGTCCTAGTAGGACACTTGTATCCTAGGCCTCTCATATATAGCAGGGATAGACACACTATGTAACCTATGCCAACATAATAGCACCGGAACGCAGGCGAAGCCGGCGGCATGTGCCAGTGTCTAGGGCGACCGGATGCGGTATTGTGACGGTGTCATGGGGAGGAGCGCCCGTAGTCAGGCCCCGGGGATGTAGCCATATCGGTGAACCTCGTTAACAAATCTCGGTGTCGTGCCTCGTGTGATTGCTTGGTCCTCGGATGATCAACGGTATGCCTCGGATTTATTCTAACACGATCTACTTTCCTATGCCATAGATTCGAGGAACTCAAGCTAGAATTTAGAATTTGGTAGAGGAATTCCTCCCAACAACCCACACCCCTATTCAATTACAAACGAACAAGTCACGGCTATAGCCGTCCAGATCCTACCCGAAGGAACACGCAACAAACACAACGGCTATAAGTACAACTATCAAACCTAGCTTGGGCTGTCCAACCACTACCGTGGCTTCCTGGGCCGGATAAACTTGGGTAGGCCTTCCTCTCTTGTAGATGAGTTGTCGACAACAGCTGTACCGGCAACAATTGCTTCAGTACTGCCACTTCGCTTTATAACATGAACAGAAGCAGCAAACTGATAATCTGTTACCGGTCAAGCCTCAAAAAATGCATTCGACATCCGGATACCTCAAATTAGAACTCTGACATCCATATTATTAAATGCAACGTGAAACTTAATCTAAGCGGAGCTTGCCCGGTTCTGCTCTCCGCTCACCCGGCTCTGCCCTGGCCATGTCCGGCGGCCGGCTGCGCTCCTCAGAGTATTGGACCGGATGCCGGCATGGTAGAGTAGTGCATCGGACACTAGCAGGCTCACGGGACTCAAGCCGCAGCCGTCTTCCATTCTCCACTTTTCCTCGTCGAAATCCGGAACCCGAATGATGCCGGTGGACGTCAGATGTTGGGGCAGGAGGGAAACCCCTTTCATTTGATCTTGATTTGCTCCGAGGCATGCCATGTGCGCCTGCATGGAAACAAAGGCCTCACGCATGCGTGGTATGTCCGGCAGGCTGATCAAGCTAGCTCCGCCACAGGCTCGGGCCGAACGTAACATGCATCGTCCGGTTAGCTATGACTAGCACGGCAAGAAGAAACGTGCCAATAAAAGTGGGCCGTACGTACCGGTCTTACCTGCTGCCGATTTTTTTTTTTTTTTTTGAACGTCACCTGCTGCCGAATTGAGTATCTCCCCTCGCTCCATTTTTCCGACTTTGCATTGACAAAGCGATCGAGTGGCACGTACTTTAGTCATGAGCGCTCACATGCATGGCAGATGGCACGACATGTGAGGCTCCACCGCTCCCATTCGTTACAGAAAAAGATTTTTCGCGCTTTATATACAAAACAACCAACCGAACCATACAAGAATAGGTGCTGGGACGGAAGCAGCACAGTCACGTCCAAAAAAAACGACAGAAAAAGAACAAAAGAAACAAATGCCGACCACGGCGAATCAACAAAAACGAAGAAGCCCCACGAACGTTGCGCCCATCGGGATCTTCCACTAGGCTCCAAGACTCCGAAGCGCCGGCACCTATCAACACCTTCAAGAAGGATCACGACGATGACCACGCTCTCCCGGAAGGTCAGGTGGCACCCACAGGCGCCACCGCGCCGGTGTCGGCCACGCCGACAGGGGTTTCCCCCGATCCCAACCCACAACTTGGGCGCTCCGGATCCAGCCACCAAACCAACCATCAACATGCGCCAACGCGGTCTTGAGGCCCCCATGCCGTCTCACCACAACACCGCGAAACTACAGGGAACAGGTAATTTGCCGTCTGTGGCAAAGGCCTAAATCCAGACGGCAAAGAGTTTGTCGTCAAGAAGCTGACGGCAAAGTCAGACGGCAAAGATAAGTCGGCAAAGAATACTTTGCCGTTAGCTTTTCATTAGACAGACGGCAAAGAATTTGCCGTCAGCCAAATCTACTTCGCCGTGAGCCTTACAAATCACAGATGGCAAAGAAAAGTATTTTTGCCGTCAGCCAGACTACATCTTTACCGTCAGCTATTCGTGTCTTTGCCATCAGCCTGGTATATCACAGACAGCAAAGAAAGGGCCAAATTAAAAAAAACACAGCAGCCTTCCTCCCAAGGGATGCGGTCAACTCACGCAGTGCACTGCCACTGCCTATGTTTCTTCTTCTTTTTTAAGAGGCAAAAAGACCCGGCCGTGTTTAGTGCTTTCATTACATGATAGTCCAGTACAAAATGCAAACATGACTCTAAAAAAATCTAAAGCTACAGAATAGTTCTGAAAATTAACACAAAGAACCCTAAAAAGTAAAACTAAAAATCAACCGGGTCCTTCTTCCCCCCTGCAGTGCTCTGTTCGCCCCGCAGCCCGGCCCCAACGCTCGCCGGACTGCTCTGTCGTGCTCTGCTCGTAGCGGCGTCGCCCGGCCCTACTCAGCCGTGTCACTCCAGCCTAGCCGCGCCGGGGAGCTGTCTCGCTCCAACGCCACGACGAGGCACGCGAGGGAGGTCGGGGATGGGCGGTGCTCGACCGGCGGAGCTCGCGAGGCGGAGCGTCCGGCTGCTCTAGCGGCGGAGTTCGGAGTGTGGACGGGCTCGGGTGCTCGGCCGGAGGAGCTGTGGTGCGCACGGCCGGCAGGTGAAGACGAGCTCACGAGGTGGACCTTCACACGGTGCTGGCGAAGTGGCGGACGGACGGGCGGGAGGGTGTTGGGCGCAGTGGTGGACGGACGGCGGGACGGCGGTGGACGGACGGCGGGACGGCGCTGGCCGCGGTGTGCGACTGCTTGGGGACGGGCGGGCGTTAGCCGCGGCGTGCGGCGGCTTGGGGACGGCCGGGCGCTGGGCTCAGCGTGCGGCTGCTCGGGGGAGCTTGACGGGCGGGCGTGCGCTGCCCGACGGCCTGTCGCTGCTTGGGAGAGAAGTAGGGAGGAGGGAGCAGGAGAGAGGAAGCCGGCGGTTGCTACATCGGGGAAGTGGAGATCCTGTGGGGGAGAAGAGGGAGCACGGGAGAGATGGGAGTCGTGGGTGGGCCAGGTAGGCTCGTGGCCTCGTGGGTGGGGGCGTGTTTGGGGGTGCGTGCGTCGTGGGGTGGGTGGAGGCATGCATCTGATGTCGTGGGATGTGCGTTTGTGATATTGCCAACTCATCGATCCGTGTGACTGATCCGCGTGATGTGCTTCCTCTTTGCCGTCTGCGAAAATAAATACAGACGGTAAAGAGCTCACTTTGCCGTCTGCCGAAAAAATACAGATGACAAAGAATCTTTGCCGTCTGCCAATACAAACAGAGACGGCAAAGATTCTTTGCCGTCTGTGATTTTCGTTGCAGATGGCAAAGTGAGCTCTTTGCCGTATGTTTTTTTTCACAGACGGCAAATTTTATTTTACCGTTAGTTCTTCTTTGCCATCAACCGATGACGGCAAACCCACTCGTTGTCGTCTGCCCGACGAAAAGTTGACGGCAAAGACACCTCCTGACGGCAAATTAATTATTTCCCGTAGTGACTGAGGACAGCGCGATGAAGAATCAGAGCCGGGACTAGGGCATCAGCACCGTCGGCACGCGGGAGGGTCCCACCTCCACCGTCCGCGACGGTAGCCATCCGGACGCAATAACAGGAGCACACCAGGCCCGGCCGAGCCCTCGCGGGCCCGTAATATCCCGCCCTCGCGCTGCGGCCGGCACGCCATCGGCGCCGACGCCCCATATCCGAGCCGCTCCTCCTCACCGCGCCGCGGACAACGAGACCACGCAGGGGGACCGGCCCGCTAGGATCCAGATGGGGCCCGCCGGGCCTACATCTGGGCCGAGGTCGCGATTTCAGCCACCCGGCACCACCACGTCGCCCCGCCGCCAAGCAGCGGCGCCGACACCACGCCTGCCGCCGGCCGCCGGGCTGCCGGACCGCAGCCAAGCCGGACTGCACCGCCGCCGTCTCCCTGCCCCGGGAAGGGAGCATGCGCGCGGGGACAAGAAGGCCCGCCGCCGCCGGTATCACCCGGGACAGCGCCGGGGGCGACCGCCGGCGGCGGCGGGAGGAGACGAGGGAGGAGGGGGCTCGCTGGTGAGGAGCTCGAGCCGCTCCACATTAGTTGACTTGATATTAATACAAATCTAGAGATCAACAGGGAATGAAAGGTACAAATGAACCACAAAGTCGTGAGTCAGACTCCTTGTGACCAGTGAATCCCTATGGGCTATGGCACCTTCGGATGTTAAAGATGATCAGCGTTTGCACGTCCTAAGCGTTGATCGGCCACTGGCACACTTGACGCCCCATCTCTAGGTTTTCTATAGTATATGCATTTCTACCTTGGTGAGACGCCAGGTCTACGTTTTGGCTAGGGAGCCATCCGCCACTTCTACACCGTGAGTGGCCCTTTTGTCTAGCGCGCGAGCGAGCCTACGTGCTCTAACTGCATAGCTGCGTGCTTCTTTTGGCCTGTTCTAAAACTCTCGTGACTCCGTGTCGGCGTTGGTCTTGAGCCTCCGTGCTCGTGTTCGTTGTCTAAGACTATGTTTGTTACGTTGCTTAAATTGGGCTTTATTAATTTAAAGCCGGACGCGTCTAGCGTCATTGTTTTAAAAAAATACCTTGGTGAGACGTGTGTGTGACCACCCATCCCAGTCATATCCTACACTCGTACTCCACCAGTAAACACAGCCATATATGTCTCAGTAGCCGCAGCACAGCGACAAACCTCCGATCTCCGGCCGACGAGTTCCTCCACCAAACCGTTACACATACCATCAGAAGGACGACACAGGGAGACGGGGCAACGATCGGTCGAATCTCCGGGCGCCCTAAGGCCAACTTCACCGTGTGATCCTATCCTGTCCGGCCCCGTCTGTTTGAGGTAAAACGGACAACCGAGGCGGCCCAGCGCGCGAAAGCAAACGGATTTTTATCCATTTTGTATCCGCTTTTGACCCATCCGCGGCCCAAGTTTGCGTCGCTTTTGGGGCGAAATGGACAGCGCGCAGACGGGCGAGATGCGCGCGCTTGTCCATCCCTGGCCCGCGTGTCAGTGACACAGAGCACCCCCCCCCCCCCCCCGCGGCCCCTTTGGCGCCATTCCCCCCCCCCCCCCCCCCAAACCCTCCCATGTCCCGCCCGTCCCACTCCTCCCCCGTCCATGACCAACGCCCAACCGAATTTCGGCGGGTTGGCCGTCGACCCGCCCGTAATGGCCAAGAAGAAGAAGGGCAAGGCGCCAAGAAAGTCGTTGTCGGAGTGCACGCCGGAGGAGATCGCCAAGTTGGACGCGGAATCGGCGAAGAGGAGGAGCCGAAGGGCGGTCGTCAAGATCAACATCGCCGCGGCCAAGAGAGCCGCCGAGCGCGTTGCGATTGTGGCCGCGCGACACAAGGACGAGGTCGAGGAGAAGGAGGCCATCGTCAGCAAAACGCACGCCCTCCTCATGGCCGGCATTTGTCGCCCGCCCAGTTTCTCTCGAGGGGTCGTCGGTCGCCCGGCCTCCGCACTGCCAGTCGCCGACGTCGCGGACCACGCCCTTGTCGCCCGGCTTTCCTCCGCCAAGGCACGACGCCCAGACCCGTTTCAGGGGGTCACCGGACGTGAGCGTGATCGCGCCGTGCACACCACGCACCTCGGCCGTCATCGACCTCAACGTCACTCCTGGGTCCAGCAGCGGCGGCCGTCCGTCCGTCGAGATGCAAAAAAAGCAAGCACGGCCGCCATTTACCGGCACCATGCCGTCCCTCCGCGTCTTGCTCGACGAAATGCCAACCCCAACGGCACCGGTCGACGACCCCTACTACGATCAGTTCATGGAGGAAGTGATCTACGACGGCGGCCACGTCCCTGTCTACGACCCCGAGGAGACCCAAAGCCAGGATGGCCGCGGCCAGTTCACTGCCGATGAAGGGGCCGACGACCGTGCTGACTACGACCATGGTGACTCGTGGCATGAAGACAATGACATCTATGTCGAAGGTGAAGGTGAAGAAGAAGAAAGTAATGACGTTGACATTAGTGGCGCCATTGTTCATCGACGAGCTGACACAAAGAGCGGAAGCACAAAAAAAGAGAAAGAGCATTCGCACAGGTTCATACACACAAGATGAGGACAAGTTGATTTGCCAAGCTTGGAGATTAGCCAAGATCCAAGGACCGGCACGCAACAAAAGGGCATTGTTTTTGGACGGGAGTACACAAAACATTCCATGAAAGGAAGATGTTTGAGCCCTACCAATTTGAAAGCAACTGTGGCGTCGGGTCGATTCAAAAGAGATGGTTGTTCATCCAAGAAGAGTGCAACAAGTATCAAGCCGCATTTGAGAGCGTTCAAGCATGGCCCGTGAGTGGTACCTGCGTTGGAGACATGGTATGGTCTCATTCATTGCCCTTTCCTTGCTACGGCCATGAAACTTCGGCCTTGTACATGTTTGCATGGTCACTTGTTGTTCATCATATGGTGTAGGCATTTCAATCTTTGGAGGCATTCAAGGCCCGGCACAATGACAAGCCGTTTACTCTTACGCATTGTTGGAATATGATCAACAATTACCCTAAGTTCAAGGACCAATACCGTGAACTCCAAAGGAAGAGAGGCCTGAAGACGGTCAAGTTCGCCGGAGGTGGAGATGACGAGGCGTTGAAGAGGCCGAGGGGCAAGACCAACTCCAAGGTTGATGACATTCGTGATGCCTCATCCATGGCATTGCATGACACTTTGCATGGCATGATGTCGCAAAAGGATGTGAGGGACGAGAAGAAGCGACAAAGCAAGGACGAGCAAATGAAGCAATACCTAGAGCTTCAAACGAAGAAGCTTGAGATGGAGGAGGCGGCCAAGAGAAGGAAGCTTGAAATGGTGGAGGCGGTCCGGCAGAGGCAGCTCGACATGGAGGAGGCGGCCCGGCAAAGGCAGCTCGACATCGAGGCCGAGAACGTCAAGGCCAGGCAAAGGCAGCTCGACATCGAGGCCACCAATGCCGCCACCAAAGCGAAGAAGGTGACCCTCGCGATCATGAGCGTGGACTTATCGAAGATGAGCGAGAAGACGAGGGCATGGTTCGAGACCAGGCAGAAGGAGACGCTCGACGCCGACGGCCTGAACTAGGTCGTTCGATCGGCCGTGGCCGTTCTTTTTTGGAGGCTGGCACGGGTGCCGCCCGCCCGCTGGGCCGCTGGCCGTGTGCCGGCGAGAAAAACATTCATTTTGAAGCCTGGCTGTGTTGCCGGCCGCTGGCTGTGTTGCCGGCGAGGACAACCATTCATTTTGGAGGCTGACTGTGTTGCCGGCCACTGAATTTGTTGCCGGCGTGCGTGCTAAACTGGGACCGTAGGGCTTGGCATTTGAAATGTTTTTCTTTTTCAAAAATGGACGCGAACAGAATGGGGTAAAAGGATGCGGCCGCGCGCTGGGCCCACGGCCACTGCATCCCAAGACAGGCCTGGACACGACCCCATCCCCTGCCCAAACGGACAGAATCCTGACAAAACGGACGTCCGTTAGGATCGCGCGGTGGAGTTGGCCTAACGCCATGCCGCGCCGCTTCCGGAAAAGACACCCTACAAAATGCGGAGACCGAGACACCGTTGATGTGTATGTTTGCCGCTCTACGGCCGGGACGCGTGTCTGCGTGCTCCGCCGCTCGCCGGCACAGTGCTCCTCTGGTTCGACCGTTCGAGCGATGCTGAATATAGGAGGATATCTGCATACATGCGTGCTGGTCTCCGACTCCACGTGAAAATGTTTCGCGTAGCTTTGCTAGCGTCGTTGCGTCCGGTACCGGCATAGTGCGCGCGTGCATATGCTGCTACAGCCTAGTCTAGTGACACACCTCATCTAACATGCTAGTAAGTATGGTCCTTTTTTTAAAGGGAGTATGGTCCTTTTTTTTAATCATATAGGATGGTACGCACTTCTAGAGTCTCTACCATTTGTGTTGTCACTGAGAAAATCCAAGTGCCAAAAGATAATACTACTCTTACGGATTTACAACAGTTGCTTTGTACTATAATCACTTGCTTTGTCTCTCTCTCTCCTCCATGTGCCAGGTCAGGTCAGTAGGTGGGCTCCAAGATGACAGCGAAATCTCTCTCACCTCCACGCGCGCCGTACGAAAGGGACTACGGAACAGGCCGGACGGGCCGGTCCCGGCGCGAGCCCGAATCAATCCGGTCGGTCGGAGCTAAACCGGGTGCTGGTTAAGGCGTGGCCGGGCCCACCCCACCGGCTTCTTGCCGCTTGTACCTTCCGGGTACTCCAACTGTACCCGCACTTGTACCTCGCCAGCCCATTCAATTCTCTCTCTGCTTGCCTTAAAAGAAAAAAAGAAGTCCCTGCCTGCCAGCCCTTGCTATGCACACACACATATGGCTACACTCACCATGGTCTAATTACTAGCTCTAACATGATCACTGAATAATAAAAGCACTTGCTGTGTAATTATATGAGGCTAAGACATTTTTATGTGTATATTCTAGTTCAAGGAAATAACAGCTCACTTCATTTTCTAGGACAATTTTGTTCCTACTAAATTGCAAGTTTAGTTGTGGGGTGGTACTGTGGTAACCGGTAAAGAATCCACCAAAATCATGAAAAATAGAATACTGTTACTGTTTGAGAAATACTCCTTTACAGAGGGAGTATAATACAACCGTTTGTCATTATTTTATGCTGGAACAAGCCGTTATTCATGGCGTATTTTCTTGTCAACTTTAACCAATGTAACCAATTACAGATTCGTATTCGCCAAGTTTGCGTCGATTTAGTATGAAACGGGGCGAAATTTTAAAATGAGGAAGTAACCCCGTGTACCCGAAGCAGGCTGGCTGAATAGTGCCACATTCCATCCCGAGCAAAGAATCCCGTGCAACCCACAAACTCCAGCTCTCCCGCTATATAACGAGCCACCGTGGCCGCCTCAAGTACAAACGCCTTGTATCCTCTCATCTCTAGTGTCCTCCCTCGCCAAGAACCCGCCGCCGCCTCCCGGCCTCCGCTTCCAAGAGTCTCGAGGTCTCCGGCGTCGACCGAAGCAGCAGCAGCATGAAGCGCCTCCTCAGCCGGCTCTCCCGCGTGGCCGCGGCAGACGCCTGCGCCGCCGCCGCGTACCAGCCGCTCCGGCCCGACGCGGCCGCGAAGGACTCCTCCATGGCAGTTACGTCCTCGTCCTCTTTCTTCGGCGCGCGAAGGCTTGGGCGGGGCGCGAGGGTGCCGGAGGGGCACGTGCCGGTGTGCGTCGGCGAGGAGGGCGGCCCCGTGGAGCGCTTCGCCGTGCGGGCCGAGCTCCTGGGCCAGCCGGCGTTCAAGGCCCTGCTCCGACGCGCCGCACAGGAGTACGGCTACGGCCACCCGGGCGCGCTCCGCATCCCCTGCGCCGTGGCCAACTTCCGCCGCCTCCTCCTTGGCCTCTCCGACCCCGGCTGCCAGGCCACCGATGACGACGACTCTGCGCTCTACTACTAGCCTTCCCCGTTTCACCCTCCTCGTTCGGCTGCCATAGAGGGCGTACGGCTGCTGTGTTCTGACCAATCTGCCCCTGCGTGGAGTACATTAGGTCACACGGGATTGGTGGAGGGTAGAACAGGGATTCCGCCGTATTTTCTACTGCAGCTCAACAATTTTAGGACCTGCTGCCTTGTGGGAAGTAGGGCTGTTGTAATTTCTTTTTCTTCATCTTCTTCTGAGTGTTCTTCTAGTTCTAGCTAGCTCTAGATCTAGCTCTGGTAGCTGCAATGGAGCTTCTTCTTCCTCTTTTTTGCTAGGGATTTTGAGGTCTTGATAACACATCATGTGAGTGAAATGGATGATTTTGCTACTGCAAAAGCTTGCTCCAAAATCTGCTGGTATACTAAGTAAAAAAGCAATGCACTTCCATGGATCTCTAGCAAAGTTTGCTTTTACAGTTCTTGAAGCCTATCATAGAATACAGTGGTGTGCTAGTATGATTGACCATTTGGTAGTATACTAAAATATTTAGGCTTGTGTGTAAATTTTTTTTTGGAACGTCTGGTCTTATTAAAAATCTCGGTTTTATTGCCAGGTTCAGAATAGCTGACTGCATATAGACTTATAGAGGCATAAGTGCGTGTGTATAGGAATTTTCAGACCTTTTTTCAAACAATCTTGCTAAGTCTCAGTTGATTTAGACTTCGTTATGTCTCAGTCGGTGCTGTATTCATTAGATCATACATTGAGATCCGTGCAATATTTTCTTTTCAGATTTTTCCATTTTCTTTCTTACATGGTATATCATTTGATCGAGATTTGATTAAATCTAAGTTGACTAAGACCTAGCTGATGAAGCAATGTACCTAGGGTAGGATCATGGGCCTGTCCAAACTACCCTCCCCAAGGACATCTCTAGAAAAAACCACCTGTCAATCGACTCAGAAGTGTTCCACTCGACGGACTCGAAGACACTCGACCATGAAGCCAACCACTCGACAGCCAGAAGATCTAAAGTCACCCTGCACGCAAACGGTCGGTCATTAAGTAGCTTTTATGGTCATCATAGCACTTTATTTGTGGCGTTATCAGTAATGCCCGATCTTAATGTACCTTAAACCCTACATAACTGAGGGCCGGAGGGGTCTGGCAAACTCTATATAAGCCACCCCTCCTCAGTGTAAAGGGTTCGCACCCCTGTAACTCATACACACATAATCCAGTCGACCGCCTTCGGGCTCCGAGACGTGGGGCTCTTACTTCCTCCGAGAAGGGCCTGAACTCGTAAACATCTTGCGTATACAACTACTCCATAGCTAGGATCTTGCCTCTCCATTCCTACCCCCTACACTACTGTCAGACTTAGAACCACGATAATTGGTGCCCAGCGTGGGGCAGGTGTCTTAGCGACTTATTGGAGAAGTTGCGATTTTTTCGATCTCCTTCATCATGGTTTCAGGCGGATCTCTAGTTGAGGGCCGCGAGATCCGTCTCGGCGTGCTCACGTTCATCGCCGACGACTCCGCTTGACTTCAGGAGGCTCCGCTCGACATCGACGCGCTCCCTGTCTGCGGGGCAACGCACTTTCACGCATGCGTCCGCGGTGTCCTCCTGCGGCAACCGTCGACCCAGTATCGGTCGGCTTCTGTGTCGTCCTCCCTCCCTGTTTCCCGCCGATGCAAGCGCTCCGGTCGGTCGAAGCTTCAGCGGTGGGTGAGGCACGCGGTGGCTCGCCAGTCGACCACCTTCCAAGTCGCAGCGATCGAGCCCGATGAATCTCTCTACGGCCTGTTCGACCTATCGACCGGCTCCACAGAGACTGCATACGAGTGCGACAACAGTGATCCAGCGGCGGAGGTTTTGATGGTCGATGGACCACACAGTCCTCCCGGTTTTCCCCGCACCAACGGAGGCGACGGCGGAGGCGATCCGTCGCATGCCCATGAAGAGTATCTCCCCGAGCCCCTCGCTTCGCTGCAGAGGGAAGAACTTCGCCGCCGGAACATGGATGCGCTGCACACTCCTATCGTTGGAGAAACCCCCGAGGCTCGTGCCTTAGAGGACGCGCGCTTGGCCAACTTGGCTGAGCGCACTCGACTAGAGAACCTACAGCGAGCACTCGACGAGCGTGCGCGGCAACGGGTTCCAGAATCCAGTCGACGTCAACTCTTTCTTCCAGTGACTCAGGTATATCATACTCCGATTCAGAATTTAGCAGCTGCAGCCCGTATAGCAGAGTCGATTCAGCCTTCCCAGTCAGAGCCTGGCAGAGGCTTGTTACAGATCAAAGCATTACTCCGGGTGGCAGGAGATCAAAATTCAGCTGTATCACAGTCGCGGAATAGGATTCACAGCAGATCCATCACTGCAAATACAGTCCAGTCGGCCCATAGCCCAAGATCGCCCCCGAGGCGTGAGGGACGTGGAGACCGGCGTGATCAGTACCAGAACCGTGAGCAGTATGATCACCGACTTGATCGTGATGATCGACGTCGAGTGCCCACCCCTCCCCCAAGGAGTGGATCGTACGCACCTCGACAGCAGGATGACAGGCTTCGATGCAAGATCCATTATCGTTCAAGGTTTGGTCAACAGGAACATAGCTCACCGAGAAGGTCATGACAGAGATGTACCCACCAGCAGCAGAGTACATGTCTCAGGACCAGAGTATTTTAGCAGAGCCATCAGGGCCGCGGTGATTCCTCCCAACTTCAGGTTGGCGACTGGAGTCAGTAAGTTCACTAGTGAGTCTAAGCCTGATACTTGGCTTGAAGACTATCGAGTGGCTGTTCAGATTGGCGGCGGCAATGATGAAGTAGCCATGAAACACCTGCCTCTTATGTTGGAGGGCTCGGCCAGAGCATGGTTGAATCAGTTAGCACCCAGCAGCATTTACACTTGGGAAGATCTGGCTCGAGTGTTTGTCAGAACATTTGAAGGAACTTGCAAGCGACTAACAGGGTTGACAGAGCTGCAATCTTGTGTGCAGAAGTCAAATGAAAATTTGAGAGATTACATCCAGAGATGGATCACGTTGCATCACACGGTAGAGAATGTATCTGATCACCAGGCAGTCTGTGCCTTCAAGGAAGGCGTGAAGTACAGAGAGCTAAACCTGAAATTCGGTCGAACCGGAGACATGTCTCTGAGTCGAATGATGGAGATTGGCACCAAGTATGCCAATGGTGAAGAAGAGGATCGGCTCTAGAGTGGCAAGCACAAGTCAGTCGCCCACGAAACCGGAGGAGGGAACTCCAGCCGAAAGCAGAAGCGGAAAGCCAAGCCAGCTGCTCCTGGAGAAGCCTCGGCCGTGACTCAAGGAAAGTTTAAAGGGAAGCCCAAAGGGTCTTGGAACCCTAAGAAGGTGAAGGACAAGGAAGGGAATGACGTGTTGGATTTGCCGTGCCACATCCACACGAAGAAAGATGAGGAGGGTAAACTCATTTACCCGAAACATACCACTCGACAGTGTCGGCTCTTGATCCAGCAATTCCAGGGCAAACAGCCCAAAGATAAGGAAAAGGAGTCGAACAAAGTTGAGGACAAAGAAGATAGTGATGATGGATATGTTGGGGAACGTTGCAGAAAATTAAAATTTTTCCTACGGTTTCACCAAGATCCATCTATGAGTTCATCTAAGCAACGAGTCAAGGGAGAGAGTTTGCATCTACATACCACTTGTAGATCGCGTGCGGAAGCTTGCAAGGTGATGATGTAGTCGTACTCGACGTGATTCGAATCACCGATGACCAAGTGCTGAACGGACAGCACCTCCGCGTTCAACACACGTACGGGACGGGAGACGTCTCCTCCTTCTTGATCTAGCAAAGGGAATGAGAGGTTGAGGAAGACAGCTCCACCGGCAGCACGACGGCGTGGTGATGGTGGAGAGGCAGTACTCCGATAGGGCTTCGCCAAGCACACAACGGAGGAGGAGAGGTGTTGGGGAGGGGAGGGCTGTGCCTTGGAGGGTGGTTCGGCTGCCCTCCCCTCACCCCTCTATTTATAGGGGGAAGGGAGAAGGGGGCCGACCCCCTAGAACCCATCTAGGGGGGGTGCGGCGGCCTAGGGGAGAGGGGAGAGGGTGGCTTGCCCCCCAAGCCAAGGGGGGCGCCCCCTCTAGGGTTCCCCCTCAACCCTAGGCGCATGGGCCCAAGGGAGGGGGGTGCGGCCAGCCCACCAGGGGCTGGCTCCTTGCCCCACGCAGCCCATGTGGCCCCCCGGGAGGGGTGGCCCCTCCCGGTGGACCCCCGGAACCCTTCCGGTGGCCCCGGTACAATACCGGTATGACCCCGAAACTTCCCGGTGTCCGTTTGACAACTTCCCATATATAAATCTTTACCTCCGGACCCTTCCGGATCTCCTCGTGACGTCCAGGATCCCATCCGGGACTCCGAACAACATTCGGTAGTCACATACTAGTCTTCCTAATAACCCTAGCGTCACCGAACCTTAAGTGTGTAGACCCTATGGGTTCGAGAGACATGCAGACATGACCGAGACGCTCTCAGTCAATAACCAACAGCGGGATCTGGATACCCATGATGGCTCCCACATGCTCCTCGATGTTGTCATCGGATGAACCACGATGTCGAGGATTCGATCAAACCCTGTATGCAATTCCCTTTGTCAATCGGTACGTTACTTGCCCGAGACTCGATCGTCGGTATCCCAATACCTTGTTCAGTCTCGTTACTGGCAAGTCACTTTACTCGTACCGTAATGCATGATCCCATGTCCAACACCTTGGTCACATTGAGCTCATTATGATGATGCATTACCGAGTGGGCCCAGAGATACCTCTCCGTCATACGGAGTGACAAATCCCAGTCTCGATCTGTGTCAACCCAACAGATACTTTCGGAGATACCTGTAATGCACCTTTATAGTCACCCAGTTACGTTGTGACGTTTGATACACCCAAGGCACTCTTACGGTATCCGGGAGTTACACGATCTCATGGTCGAAGGAAGAGATACTTGACACTGGAAAAGCTCTAGCAAAACGAACTACACGATCTTTTATGCTATGCTTAGGATTGGGTCTTGTCCATCACATCATTCTCCTAATGATGTGATCCTGTTATCAACGACATCCAATGTCCATAGTCAGGAAACCATGACTATCTGTTGATCACAACGAGCTAGTCAACTAGAGGCTCACCAGGGACATATTGTGGTCTAAGTATTCACACGTGTATTACGATTTCCGGATAATATAGTTATAGCATGAACAAAAGACAATTATCATGAACATTGAAATATAATAATACTTTTATTATTGCCTCTAGGGCATATTTCCAACAGTCTCCCACTTGCACTAGAGTCACCAATCTAGTTACATTGTGATGAATCGAACACCCATAGAGTTCTGGTGTTGATCATGTTTTGCACGCGAGAGAGGTTTAGTCAGCGGATCTGCGACATTCAGATCCGTGTGCACTTTGCAAATCTCCATGTCTCCATCTTGAACATTTTCACGGATGGAGTTGAAACGACGCTTGATGTGCCTGGTCTTCTTGTGAAACCTGGGCTCCTTGGCGAGGGCAATAGCTCCAGTGTTGTCACAGAAGAGTTTGATCGGCCCCGACGCATTGGGTATGACTCCTAGGTCGGTGATGAACTCCTTCACCCAAATCGCTTCATGCGCTGCCTCCGAGGCTGCCATGTACTCCGCTTCACATGTAGATCCCGCCACGACGCTCTGCTTGCAGCTGCACCAGCTTACTGCTCCACCATTCAACATATACACGTATCCGGTTTGTGACTTAGAGTCATCCAGATCTGAGTCGAAGCTAGCGTCGACGTAACCCTTTACGATGAGCTCTTCGTCTCTTCCATAAACGAGAAACATGTCCTTCGTCCTTTTCAGGTACTTCAGGATATTCTTGACCGTTGTCCAGTGTTCCTTGCCGGGATTACTTTGGTATCTTGCTACCAAACTTACGGCAAGGTTTACATCGGGTCTGGTACACAGCATGGCATACATAATAGATCCTATGGATGAAGCATAGGGGATGACACTCATCTCTTCTTTATCTTTTGCCGTGGTCGGTGACTGAGCCGAGCTCAATCTCACACCTTGTAACATAGGCAAGAACCCCTTCTTGGACTGATCCATTTTGAACCTCTTCAAAATCTTATCAAGGTATGTGCTTTGTGAAAGACCTATGAGGCGTCTCGATCTATCTCTATAGATCTTGATGCCTAATATATAAGCAGCTTCTCCAAGGTCCTTCATTGAAAAACACTTATTCAAGTAGGCCTTAATGCTGTCCAGAAATTCTATATTATTTCCCATCAAGAGTATGTCATCTACATATAATATGAGAAATGCTACAGAGCTCCCACTCACTTTCTTGTAAACGCAGGCTTCTCCATAAGTCTGCATAAATCCAAACGCTTTGATCATCTCATCAAAGCGAATGTTCCAACTCCGAGATGCTTGCACCAGTCCATAAATGGATCGCTGGAGCTTGCATACTTTGTTAGCGTTTCGAGGATCGACAAAACCTTCCGGCTGCATCATATACAGCTCTTCCTTAAGATGTCCGTTAAGGAATGCCGTTTTGACGTCCATTTGCCATATCTCATAATCATAGTATGCGGCAATTGCTAACATGATTCGGACGGACTTCAGCTTCGCTACGGGAGAGAAAGTCTCGTCGTAGTCAATCCCTTGAACTTGTCGATAACCCTTAGCGACAAGTCAAGCCTTATAGATTGTAACATTACCATCCGCGTCCGTCTTCTTCTTAAAGATCCATTTGTTTTCTATCGCTCGCCGATCATCGGGCAAGTCTGTCAAAGTCCATACTTTGTTTTCATACATGGATTCTATCTCGGATTTCATGGCTTCAAGCCATTTGTTGGAGTCCGGGCCCGCCATCGCTTCTTCATAGTTCGAAGGTTCATTGTTGTCTAACAACATGATTTCCAGGACAGGGTTGCCGTACCACTCTGGTGCGGAACGTGTCCTTGTGGACCTACGAAGTTCAGCAGTAACTTGATCCGAAGTACCTTGATCATCATCATTGTTTTCCTCTTCAGTTGGTGTGGGCATCACAGGAATGGTTTCCTGCGCTGCGCCACTTTCCCGCTCAAGAGGTAGTACTTCATCGAGTTCTACTTTCCTCCCACTTACTTCTTTCGAGAGAAACTCTTTTTCCAGAAAGCATCCGTTCTTGGCAACAAAGATCTTGCCTTCGGATCTTAAGTAGAAGGTATACCCGACAGTTTCCTTAGGGTATCCTATGAATACGCATTTTTCCGACTTGGGTTCGAGCTTTTCAGGTTGAAGTTTCTTGACATAAGGATCGCATCCCCAAACTTTTAGAAACGACAGCTTAGGTTTCTTTCCAAACCATAATTCATACGGTGTCATCTCAACGGATTTCGACGGTGCCCTATTTAAAGTGAATGTAGCTGTCTCTAGAGCGTATCCCCAAAATGATAGCGGTAAATCGGTAAGAGACATCATAGACCGCACCATATCCAATAGGGTGCGATTTCGACGTTCGGACACACCGTTTCGCTGAGGTGTTCCAGGCGGCGTGAGCTGTGAAACGATTCCACATTTCCTTAAGTGTGTACCAAATTCGTGACTTAAGTATTCTCCTCCACGATCTGATCGTAAGAATTTTATCTTTCGGTCACGTTGATTCTCTACCTCATTCTGAAATTCCTTGAACTTTTCAAAGGTCTCAGACTTGTGTTTCATTAAGTAGACATACCCATATCTACTCAAGTCATCTGTGAGAGTGAGAACATAACGATATCCTCCGCGAGCCTCAACGCTCATTGGACCGCACACATCGGTATGTATGATTTCCAACAAGTTGGTTGCTCGCTCCATTGTTCCGGAGAACGGAGTCTTGGTCATTTTGCCCAAGAGGCATGGTTCGCACGTGTCAAACGATTCATAATCAAGAGACTCTAAAAGTCCATCGGCATGGAGCTTCTTCATGCGCTTGACACCAATGTGACCAAGGCGGTAGTGCCACAAGTATGTGGGACTATCGTTATCAACTTTAAATCTTTTGGCATCTACACTATGAACATGTGTAATATTACGCTCGAGATTCATTAAGAATAAACCATTGACCATCGGAGCATGACCATAAAACATATCTCTCATATAAATCGAACAACCATTATTCTCAGACTTAAATGAGTAGCCATCTCGTATTAAACGAGATCCAGATACAATGTTCATGCTCAAACTTGGCACTAAATAACAATTATTAAGGTTCAAAACTAATCCCGTAGGTAAATGTAGAGGCAGCGTGCCGACGGCGATCACATCGACTCTGGAACCATTCCCGACGCGCATCGTCACCTCGTCCTTCGCCAGTCTCCGTTTATTCCGCAGCTCCTGCTGTGAGTTACAAATATGAGCAACGGCACCGGTATCAAATACCCAGGAGTTACTACGAGTACTGGTAAGGTACACATCAATCACATGTATATCAAATATACCTTTGGTGTTGCCGACCTTCTTATCCGCTAAGTATTTGGGGCAGTTCCGCTTCCAGTGACCCTTCCCCTTGCAATAAAAGCACTCAGTCTCAGGCTTGGGTCCATTCTTTGACTTCTTCCCGGTAACTGGCTTACCAGGCGCGGCAACATCTTTGCCGTCCTTTTTGAAGTTCTTCTTACCCTTGCCCTTCTTGAACTTAGTGGTCTTATTGACCATCAACACTTGATGTTCTTTCTTGATTTCAGCCTCTGCTGACTTCAGCATTGAGAACACTTCAGGAATGGTCTTTTCCATCCCCTGCATGTTGTAGTTCATCACAAAGCTCTTGTAGCTTGGTGGGAGCGACTGGAGGATTCTGTCAATGACCGCCTCATCTGGGAGGTTAATGTTCAGCTGAGTCATACGGTTGTGCAACCCAGACATCTTCAGGATGTGCTCACTGACAGAACTGTTTTCCTCCATCTTACAACTGTAGAACTTGTCGGAGACATCATAGCCTCGACCCGGGCATGAGCTTGAAAAACTAGTTTCAGCTCTTCGAACATCTCATATGCTCCGTGGTGCTCAAAACGCTTTTGGAGCCTCGGTTCTAAGCTGTAAAGCATGCCGCACTGAACGAGGGAGTAATCATCAGCACGAGACTGCCAAGCATTCATAATGTCTTGGTTCTCTGGGACGGGAGCGTCACCTAGCGGTCCTTCTAGGACATATTGTTTCCTGGCAGCTATGAGGATGATCCTCAGGTTCCGGACCCAGTTCGTATAGTTGCTGCCATCATCTTTTAGCTTGGTTTTCTCTAGGAACGCGTTGAAGTTCATGTTGACATTAGCGTTGGCCATTGATCTACAAGACATATTTGCAAAGGTTTTAGACTAAGTTCATGATAATAAAGTTCTAATCAAATTATGAACTCCCACTTAGATTAGACATCCCTCTAGTCATCTAAGTGTTACACGATCCGAGTCGACTAGCCCGTGTCCGATCATCACGTGAGACGGACTAGTCATCGTCGGTGAACATTCTCATGTTGATCGTATCTTCCATACGACTCGTGTTCGACCTTTCGGTCTCCGTGTTCCGAGGCCATGTCTGCACATGCTAGGCTCGTCAAGTTAACCCTAAGTGTTTTCGCTGTGTAAAACTGTCTTACACCCGTTGTATGTGAACGTAAGAATCCATCACACCCGATCATCACGTGGTGCTTAGAAGCGACGAACTGTAGCAACGGTGCACAGTTAGGGGAGAACACTTCTTGAAATTTTTGTAAGGGATCATCTTATTTACTACCGTCGTCCTAAGTAAACAAGATGCATAAACATAATAAACATCACATGCAATTATATAGTTGTGACATGATATGGCCAATATCATATAGCTCCATTGATCTTCATCTTCGGGGCTCCATGATCATCTTGTCACCGGCTTGACACCATGATCTCCATCATCGTGTCTTCATGAAGTTGTCACGCCAACGACTACTTCTACTTCTATGGCTAACGCGTTTAGCAATAAAGTAAAGTGAGTTACATGGCGTTCTTCAATGACACGCAGGTCATACAAAAATAAAGACAACTCCTATGGCTCCTGCCGGTTGTCATACTCATCGACATGCAAGTCGTGAATCCTATTACAAAGAACATGATCTCATACATCACAATTCATCATTCATCACAACTTCTGGCCATATCACATCACATGATCAATCGCTGCAAAAACAAGTTAGACGTCCTCTAATTGTTGTTGCATCTTTTACGTGGCTGCAATTGGGTTCTAGCAAGAACGTTTTCTTACCTACGAATAACCACAACGTGATTTTGTCAACTTCTATTTACCCTTCATAAGGGCCCTGTTCATCGATTCCGCTCCAACTAAAGTGGGAAAGACAGACACCCGCCAGCCACCTTATGCAACTAGTGCATGTCAGTCGGTGGAACCGATCTCATGTAAGCGTACGTGTAAGGTTGGTCCGGGCCGCTTCATCCCACAATACCGTTGAGCAAGAAAAGACTAGTAGAGGCAAGTAAGATGACAAAATCCACGCCCACAACAAAATTGTGTTCTACTCGTGCAAAGAGAACTACGCATAGACCTAGCTCATGATGCCACACTTGGGGAACGTTGCAGAAAATTAAAATTTTTCCTACGGTTTCACCAAGATCCATCTATGAGTTCATCTAAGCAACGAGTCAAGGGAGAGAGTTTGCATCTACATACCACTTGTAGATCGCGTGCGGAAGCTTGCAAGGTGATGATGTAGTCATACTCGACGTGATTCGAATCACCGATGACCAAGTGCTGAACGGACAGCACCTCCGCGTTCAACACACGTACGGGACGGGAGACGTCTCCTCCTTCTTGATCCAGCAAAGGGAAGGAGAGGTTGAGGAAGACAGCTCCACCGGCAGCACGACGGCATGGTGATGGTGGAGAGGCAGTACTCCGACAGGGCTTCGCCAAGCACACAACGGAGGAGGAGAGGTGTTGGGGAGGGGAGGGCTGCACCTTGGAGGGTGGTTCGGCTGCCCTCCCCTCACCCCTCTATTTATAGGGGGAAGGGACAAAGGGGGCCGGCCCCCTAGAACCCATCTAGGGGGGTGCAGCGGCCTAGGGGAGAGGGGAGAGGGTGGCTTGCCCCCCAAGCCAAGGGGGGCGCCCCCTCTAGGGTTCCCCCTCAACCCTAGGCGCATGGGCCCAAGGGAGGGGGGTGCGGCCAGCCCACCAGGGGCTGGCTCCTTGCCCCACGCAGCCCATGTGGCCCCCCGGGAGGGGTGGCCCCTCCCGGTGGACCCCCGGAACCCTTCCGGTGGCCCCGGTACGATACCGGTATGACCCCGAAACTTCCCGGTGTCCGTTTGACAACTTCCCATATATAAATCTTTACCTCCGGACCCTTCCGGATCTCCTCGTGACGTCCAGGATCCCATCCGGGACTCTGAACAACATTCGGTAGTCACATACTAGTCTTCCTAATAACCCTAGCGTCACCGAACCTTAAGTGTGTAGACCCTACGGGTTCGGGAGACATGCAGACATGACCGAGACGCTCTCAGTCAATAACCAACAGCGGGATCTGGATACCCATGATGGCTCCCACATGCTCCTCGATGTTGTCATCGGATGAACCACGATGTCGAGGATTCGATCAAACCCTGTATGCAATTCCCTTTGTCAATCGGTACATTACTTGCCCGAGACTCGATCGTCGGTATCCCAATACCTTATTCAGTCTCGTTACCGGCAAGTCACTTTACTCGTACCGTAATGCATGATCCCGTGTTCAACACCTTGGTCACATTGAGCTCATTATGATGATGCATTACCGAGTGGGCCCAGAGATACCTCTCCGTCATACGGAGTGACAAATCCCAGTCTCGATCCGTGTCAACCCAACAGATACTTTCGGAGATACCTGTAATGCACCTTTATAGTCACCCAGTTACGTTGTGACGTTTGATACACCCAAGGCACTCTTACGGTATCCGGGAGTTACACGATCTCATGGTCGAAGGAAGAGATACTTGACACTGGCAAAGCTCTAGCAAAACGAACTACACGATCTTTTATGCTATGCTTAGGATTGGGTCTTGTCCATCACATCATTCTCCTAATGATGTGATCCCGTTATCAACGACATCCAATGTCCATAGTCAGGAAACCATGACTATCTGTTGATCACAACGAGCTAGTCAACTAGAGGCTCACCAGGGACATATTGTGGTCTAAGTATTCACACGTGTATTATGATTTCCGGATAATACAGTTATAGCATGAACAAAAGACAATTATCATGAACATTGAAATATAATAATACTTTTATTATTGCCTCTAGGGCATATTTCCAACAGGATATCCCCAGGTCAATTCCACCCTGATGATTTTCGCTGACGTTGAAAGCAAAAATCGATTGAAAGTTATCTACCGAGAAGTGAATATGGTTGCTCCGGCGACACCCAGTTCTCTGAAATGGTCTCAGACTGCCATCACATTCGACCAGTCCGATCATCCGACACACATAGCCACCCCTGGGAGGCAAGCTTTGGTGGTCGACCCAGTCTTCGAAGGCACTCGACTGACTAAAGTTTTGATGGATGGTGGCAGTGGCCCGAATATACTATATGCTGAGACATTGAAAGGGATGGGTATTCTGATGTCCAGACTCAGTACCAGCAACATGAGTTTCCATGGAGTCATTCCTGGAAAGAAGGCTGAGTCGCTCGGCCAAATTGCTCTTGATGTGGTTTTCGGCGATTCCAAGAATTACCGCAAAGAAAAGTTGACGTTTGAAGTTCTGGATTTCCAGAGTGCTTATCACACTATTTTGGGCAGGCCAGCTTATGCACGTTTCATGGCTCGACCATGTTATGTGTACCTCAAATTGAAGATGCCTGGTCCCAAAGGTGTGATCACTATTACTGGCAATTGGAAGAAGGCGGAAGAGTGCTTTCAGAAAGGCTCAAAGATCGTCGATGCTCAGATGGCAGTGGTAGAGCTGCAAGAACACCAGAAAACTACAGACCCGAGTGATTTGTTGCGAGCGAAGAGGCCCGCTACGGAATCAACGTTTTAGTCGTCTGGTGAGACAAAACCGATTCACATTCACCCGACCGACCCCAGTGTTGCTCCGACTCATATCTCTACAACACTCGACTCCAAATAGGAAGAAGCGCTCATCCAGTTCCTCCGTGAGAACTGGGACATCTTCGCATGGAAGCCTTCTGACATGACGGGTGTTCCCAGGGGGCTGGCTGAGCACCGCCTACGAGTCGACTCAAAAGTGAAACCTGTCAAAGAACATCTTCGACGGTCCGCCGTCCAGAAAAGAAAGGCCATTGGCGAGGAGGTGGCTCGGCTCTTAGCAGCGGAGTTTATCCGAGAGATTTATCACTCCGAGTGGCTCGCCAATGTTGTCATGGTCCCCAAGAAGGACAAGTCACTTCGCATGTGCATCGAGTTCAAACATCTCAATCGGGCCTGCCCGAAAGATCACTTTCCTCTCCCCCGCATCAACCAAATAGTCGACTCGACCGCGGGATGTGAGCGCCTGTCTTTTTTAGACTCCCATTCCGGTTACCATCACATCCGTCTGTATGGACCCGATGAGATCAAAACATCTTTCATCACTCCATTCGGGTGCTTCTGTTATGTCACCATGCCATTCGGCCTCAAGAATGCCGGAGCCACGTTCATGAGGATGATTCAAAAGTGTTTGCTCACTCAAATCAGTCGGAATGTGGAAGCATACATGGATGATATTGTGGTCAAGTCACGGAAAGGTTCCGACCTGCTGACTGATCTTGCAGAGACATTTGCCAACCTCAGGAGGTATGATATCAAGCTTAATCCATCAAAGTGCACATTCGGAGTTCCTGGCGGAAAGTTACTCGGTTTTCTCGTTTCCGAACGAGGAATCGACGCCAATCCAGAAAAAGTTGGTACTATACTCCGAATGAAACGTCCTGTGCATGTGCACGATGTCCAGAAGCTTACTGGTTGCTTGGCCGCTTTAAGTCGATTCATCTCTCGTCTCGGTGAAAAGGCATTGCCTTTTTACCGACTGATGAAGAAGTCAGACAAGTTCGAGTGGACTCCTGAAGCTGATGCAGCGTTTGCAGAGCTAAAAGCCCGACTCTCCACCCAGTCGGTGCTTGCTGCCCCGATCAGCAAAGAGCCTTTGCTGCTTTACATTGCAGCCACGGGACAAGTCGTCAGTACAACACTTACGGTCGAGCGAGAAGAAGAAGGAAAAGCCTTTAAAGTTTAGCGCCCAGTATATTATGTTTCTGAAGTTTTGACCCCATCAAAATAAAGATACCCTCATTATCAGAAGCTTGTATATGGGATTTATATGACCACGAAGAAGGTTGCTCATTACTTCTCTGACCATTCCATTATAGTCGTCAGCGACGCTCCATTGTCAGAGATTCTGCACAACAGAGATGCAACCGGTCGAGTGGCAAAATGGGCGATTGAACTCCTTCCCCTAGATATAAAGTTTGAGGCAAAGAAAGCCATCAAGTCCCAAGCAATAGCAGATTTCATCGCCGAGTGGACTGAATAGCAACTGCCGACTCAAGTTCACTTGGAGCACTGGACCATGTTCTTTGATGGTTCTAAGATGCTGAATGGTTCTGGTGCTGGGGTAGTGTTGGTTTCCCCCCGAGGAGATAAGCTCGGATATGTGCTCCAGATTCACTTTGATTCCTCCAATAATGAAGCAGAATACGAAGCACTTTTGTATGGGTTCCGTATGGCCATTTCACTCGGCGTCCGTCGCCTCATGGTCTATGGCGACTTAGATTTGGTGGTTAACCAAGTGATGAAGGAGTGGGACGTCATAAGTCCAGCCATGACTAGTTACTGCAATGCAGTGAGAAAGCTAGAGAAGAAATTCAAGGGGTTAGAGCTTCATCATATACCCCGATTGAAAAATCAAGCGGCTGATGAGTGTGCAAAAATAGGTTCCAATAGAGAAGCCATTCCCAGTAATGTGTTTTTGGAACACATCCACACACCATCAGTTCAGGAGGATCCTTTCACCGAAGAAGCCCCGCAGCCAAAAAGTGCCACGGATCCGACTGAAGTTGAGGTCCCAGCTGTGGTCGACCTAATCATGGAAGTGTTGGTCATCACTCCCGACTGAACAGTGTCGTACTTCGCGTATATCCTAAGGAAAGAGCTCCCAGAGAATGAATAAGAGGCTCAACAGATCGTCCGTCGATCCAAGGCCTTTACTGTGATAAAGGGACAGTTGTATTGGGAAAGCGCGACTGGAATCGGTCAGAAATGTATCACACCAGAAGAAGGTCAGATAATTCTTGAGGATATCCACTTGGGGACCTGTGGTCATCATGCGTCCTCTCGGATCATTGTGGCTAAAGCATACCGAGCAGGGTTTTACTGGCCAAGAGCAAATGAAATGGCGAAGGAGATAGTCGACAAGTGTGAAGGATGTCAGTTCTATTCCAATATGTCACACAAACCCGCCTCAGCCTTGAAGACCATTCCACTTGTCTGGCCCTTCGCCATTTGGGGATTGGATATGGTTGGACCACTGAGAACTGGCAGGAGCGGCTTCACCCATGTACTGGTGGCAGTCGACAAGTTCACTAAGTGGATTGAAGCCAAGCCTATCAAGAATCTTGATACCTCCACTTCTATCAGCTTCATCAGAGAGTTGATATTCAGATACGGAGTTCCACACAGTATCATCAATGATAATGGGTCAAACTTCGATTCCGACAAATTCAGAGCCTTTTGCGCTTCTCAAGGCACGCGAGTCGACTACGTTTCCGTCGCTCACCCCGGTCAAATGGACAAGCAGAAAGAGCAAACGGCCTAATTCTCAAAGGACTGAAACCCCGGTTGATGCGTGATCTCAAACATGCAGCAGGCGCGTGGGTCGACGAACTTCCATCATTCCTTTGGGGATTGAGGACTACTCCTAATCGGTCAACAAGGCGAACTCCATTCTTTCTGGTCTATGGAGCTGAAGCGGTTCTGCCGAGTGACCTGCTTCACAATGCACCTCGAGTCGAGCTCTACTCTAAAGATGAAGCAGAACAAGCCCGACAGGACGCAGTCGACCTTCTAGAAGAAGAAAGAGAGATGGCCATGATCCGATCGACTATCTATCAGCAGGACTTGCATCGATTCCATGCCAGAAACATGAAGAGTCGAGCCTTCCAAGAACGAGACTTGGTCCTCCGAATGGATCAACAGAAGCCACACAAACTCGCCCCTACTTGGGAAGGCCCCTTCATCGTCACCAAAGTTCTCCACAATGGAGCGTACCATCTTTACAATGTCGATCACCAGATTAATGAGCCATGAGCTTGGAATGCGGAGCTGCTCCACCCCTTTTATACTTAAGTACTCACTCGTATGAGATGTAATAAAAAGTACCTCTGTATTTTGTTTATCAAAGACAAGAGTGTTATAATTTTCCCAGCGATTGTTGTTGCTTTTGTTTACGTGAGAAATCCCCCAGTGGGTGGCTTAGCTGCGAATCCGTTTTGGCTAAGTTTGTAAAAAAAATTCCTACCGAGTGACGAACAAGCCTCTCACTCGGGGGCTTAGCTGTGAATCCATTTCGCCTAAGTATTTAAAAATCCTATCGAGTGATGAGCAAACCTCCCACTCGGGGGCTTAGCTACAAGTCCAGTACTCGCCTAAGTATTTAAAAATCCTACCGAGTGATGAGCAAACCTCCCACTCGAGGGCTTAGCTGCAAGTCCAATACTCGCCTAAGTATTTAAAAATCCTACCGAGTGGAGAGCAACTCTCCCACTCGGGGCCTTAGCTGCAGTCCAGTACTCGCCTAAGTATTTAAAAATCCTACCGAGTGGAGAGCAAACCTCCCACTCGGAGGCTTAGCTGCAGTCCAATACTCGCCTAAGTATTTAAAAATCCTACCGAGTGGAGAGCAAACCTCCCACTCGGAGGCTTAGCTGCAGTCCAGTACTCGCCTAGGTATTTAAAAATCCTACTAAGTGGAGAGTAACTCTCCCACTCGGGAGCTTAGCTGCAGTCCAGTACTCGCCTAAGTATTTGAAAATCCTACCGAGTGGAGAGCAACCCTCCCACTCGGGGGCTTAGCTGCAGTCCAGTACTCGCCTAAGCATTTAAAAATCCTACCGAGTGGAGAGCAAATCTCCCACTCGGAGGCTTAGCTGCAGTCCAGTACTCGCCTAAGTATTTAAAAATCCTACCGAGTGGAGAGCAAACCTCCCACTCGGAGGCTTAGCTGCAGTCCAGTACTCGCCTAAGTATTTAAAAATCCTACCGAGTGGAGAGCAACTCTCCCACTCGGGGGCTTAGCTGCAGTCCAGTACTCGGCTAAGTATTTGAAAATCCTACCGAGTGAAGAGCAACCCTCCCACTCGGGGGCTTAGCTGCAGTCCATTACTCGCCTAAGTATTTGAAAATCCTACCGAGTGGAGAGCAACCCTCTCACTCGGGGGCTTAGCTGCAGTCCAGTACTCGCCTAAGTATTTAAAAATCCTACCGAGTGGAGAGCAAACCTCCCACTCGGAGGCTTAGCTGCAGTCCAGTACTCGCCTAAGTATTTAGAAATCCTACCGAGTGGAGAGCAACCCTCCCACTCGGGGGCTTAGCTACAGTCCAGTACTCACCTAAGTATTTAAAAATCCTACCAAGTGGAGAGCAAACCTCCCACTCGGAGGCTTAGATGTAGTCCATTACTCGCCTAAGTATGAAATCCATTCCGATCCGCAAGGACGACGAGGTGCAGGTCGACTGCCGCCTTCCCCTTCGGAGCTACGCCACACATACAACATACGCTCTGCAAGGACGACGAGGTGCATGTCAACTGCTGCCTTCTCCTTCGGAGCTACGCCACAAATACAACGTGCGCTCCATTCCGATCCGCAAGGACGACGAGGTGCAGGTTGACTGCTACCTTCTCATTCGGAGCTACGCCACAAATACAACTTGCGCTCCATCCCGATCCGCAAGGACGCGGGTCGACTGTAATCGGTGCTCCATCCCTACCTGCAAAGGCGATGAAGTGCAGGTCGACTAGATTTTCCACCTTAGAGCTGCGTCTCAAGCACTAAAGTATATTCCGAGTGAAGAACAAAGTTCGCTCGAAGGCAAATGCAAGCATATTCAACGATAAGCCAAGTTCAGATAACATCCTACGGATTCAGAAGTGCTCAGGAGTCAAGCCTATAAAAGTTTATCGGTTACAAAACCACTCGACATTCCGAGGAAAATTTAAGGCGACGCATAGAAGTTTTTTACTCCTCAGGTGGAGGACTGGAGGGCGCGACAAACTGGTCCAAGTCAATTCCGTCAGCAATCCGAGTGGCAGCAGCAATGAAGGTCTCCATGAAAGATTGGAAGTCGTGCTTCTTGGTATTGGCAACTTTGATGGACGCCAGCTTTTTTTCTCGCGCATCCTTGCAGTGAACACGGACCAGGGACAGAGCAACGTCAGCGCCGCACCTGGCAGAAGACTTCTTCTATTCTTGCACTCAACCTGGAATTTCATTCAGTCGAGTCATTCACTACAAGAAATATGTCAACTAGTGACCTTCTCTTAGTGACCCTAGCTGAATTGGTCATAAATCCATGGCCATTTCGCTTGGAAGGGCTCAAACCCTGAATTGCCTTAGACCAAATGGTCATAAAAGCAGACAAGAGTGGTCCATGACCTTATTTCTACGTGATTACGACCAATATAAATGGTCATGAGGTTGTGAACGTGGATGCATTAGTACTTATTGCTATGACTAGGCGCCACCTCATCAGTTTTGTCTATGTGTGATGTCCATGTGTCAATTTTTGCCCTAGGTTGTGAAGCAACCTATATTTCTGTTCTTCCAAAAATTCCCAAAAAATTCTCATAAATTGTTTGGATCATATATTCATCAAATATGTAAAAAAACCTTCCTTGCTTCAAAAATAACTCAACAATATTCATTTTCCTATTCTGTTCGGAGCAGCACTTTGTGAAGGAAGTGCTATTTATATATTCTTGATTTCCCTAAAAAATTGTTAGGACATTCTTCTTAGTATATGATCATCCTCAGCCAAAACTCACGCCCATTGGCCATGTGCATTTCCCGTACCGCTAATCAAACACTTGGCTGCTAATTCATGTTTGAGCATAGTTCAGTCTCCTCATGAGAATCTTATGTTATAATTTTCTTCCTAGAACCTACTTGGGGAGTGCCCAACCCACTAGACATGCATAGGCCACCCAGAACACATGGCAATGCCACGGTCACGCGGTGACCACGCGGCGGGCATGCGAGCTTATGCGCTCTAGAGTTGGGGCCCTAGGACACCGTCCAAACCTCGATGTCTCGCCATCAAACCATGTATTTCTGATTAAATAGATGCTTATTTGCCTAGAAATTATTTTTGGAAAAAATAAAGAGCAAACTATGAGGCACCTGCAGTTCAAATTTGACCCGCTTCCAAGTGAATCAACGGGAATTTGTCTTTTTCACCAGAGGTGGATCAAAACTTTTGACACCCAACCATTTTGTCAATTGTGCATTAAATATGGACTTGTATTTTATAAAATTGATTAGGTCCAATTTTGCAACAAATATATGGTAGGTCCTTCACAAAAAAAACTCATTTCGGGCACTCGGAAATAGGAAAATGTATTTTCCGTGAAAAGAAAATGAAAACTCCCTTAGGCAACATTGTTTGGAATTCCAATATGCACCCTTGTGCACAATATGAGATCATTTGAACAAACTATGCCATGAATGTGGCCATAAGATTGATCATTTGGCTTGAAAGCCATGATTCTTCACGCCTGATAGCTCGTTTTTGAGAACACTTTTTAAAAAGAATTGCTGGATTACAAGTTTATTATTTTTCCTGTAAACTTGGTCACATATAATGACACAATGCGAAGGTTTTCCAATTTTTTGATTTTTTTTGAATTTTTTATGCCCGTTTCAAAATGCGGTCAAAACGGCAGGCTTGACCGTTCCTAGCTAGTGGTTGAATCTTGGAAAAAATTTGATGTTTCTCTGATTAAATAGATACTTATGTACCTAGAAATTTTTTTTGGAAAAAATAAATAGCAAACTATGAGGCAGCTACAGTTCAAATTTGACCCGTTTCCAACTGAATCGGCGGAAATTTGTCTTTTTCACCAGAGGTGGATCAAAACTTTTGACACCCAACCATTTGGTCAATTGTGCATTAAATATGGACTAGTATTTTATAAAATTGGTTAGGTCCAATTTTGCAACAAATATATGGTAGGTCCTTCACAAAAAAAACTCATTTCGGGCACTCGGAAAAAGGAAAATGTATTTTCCGTGCAAAGAAAATGAAAATTCCCTTAGGCGACATTGTTTGGAATTCCAATATGCACCCTTGTGCACAATATGAGATCATTTGAACAAACTATGCTATGAATGTGGCCATAAGATTGATCATTTGGCTTGAAAGCCATGAATCTCCACGCATGATAGCTCGTTTCTGAGAACACTTTTTAAAAAGAATTGCTGTATTACAAGTTTATTATTTTTCCTGTAAACTTGGTCACATATAATGACACAATGCGAATGTTTTCCAATTTTTTGATTTTTTTTGAATTTTTTATGCCCGTTTCAAAATGCGGTCAAAACGGCGGGCTTGACCGTTCCTAGCTAGTGGTTGAATCTTGGAAAGTTTTTGATGTTTCTCTGATTAAATAGATACTTACGTACCTAGAAATGATTTTTGGAAAAAATAAATAGCAAACTATAGGCAGCTACAGTTCAAATTTGACCCGCTTCCAACTAAATCGGCGGAAATTTGTCTTTTTCACCAAAGGTGGATCAAAACTTTTGACACCCAACCATTTGGTCATTTGTGCATTAAATATGATCTAGTATTTTATAAAATTGGTTAGGTCCAATTTTGCAACAAATATATGGTAGGTCCTTCACAAAAAAAACTCATTTCGGGCACTCGGAAAAAGGAAAATGTATTTTCCGTGCAAAGAAATTGAAAATTCCCTTAGGCAACATTGTTTGGAATTCCAATATGCACCCTTGTTCACAATATGAGATCATTTGAATAAACTATGCCATGAATGTGGCCATAAGATTGATCATTTGGCTTAAAAGCCATGAATCTTCACGCATGATAGCTCGTTTCTGAGAACACTTTCTTAAAAGAGTTGCTGTATTACAAGTTTATTATTTTTCCTGTAAACTTGGTCACATATAATGACACAATGTGAAGGTTTTCCAATTTTTTGATTTTTTTGAATTTTTATGCCTGTTTCAAAATGCGGTCAAAACGGCGGGCTTGACAGTTCCTAGCTAGTGGTTGAATCTTGGAAATTTTTTGATGTTTCTATAATTAAATAGATACTTATGTACCTAGAAATGATTTTTGGAAAAAATAAATAGCAAACTATGAGGTAGCTACAGTTCAAATTTGACCCGCTTCCAACTGAATTGGCGGAAATTTGTCTTTTTCACCAGAGGTGGATCAAAACTTTTGACACCCAACCATTTGGTCATTTGTGCATTAAATATGGCCTAGTATTTTATAAAATTGGTTAGGTCCAATTTTGCAACAAATATATGGTAGGTCCTTCAAAAAAAAACTCATTTCGGGCACTCGGAAAAAGGAAAATGTATTTTCCGTGCAAAGAAATTGAAACTTCCCTTAGGCAACATTGTTTGTAATTCCAATATGCACCCTTGTGCACAATATGAGATCAATTGAACAAACTATGCCATGAATGTGGCCATAAGATTGATCATTTGGCTTGAAAGCCATGAATCTTCACGCATAATAGCTCGTTTCTGAGAACACTTTTTAAAAAGAATTGTTGTATTACAAGTTTATTATTTTTCCTGTAAACTTGGTCACATATAATGGCACAATGCGAATGTTTTCCAATTTTTTGAATTTTTTTTGAATTTTTTATGCCCGTTTCAAAATGCGGTCAAAACGGCGGGCTTGACCGTTCCTAGCTAGTGGTTGAATCTTGGAAAACTTTTGATGTTTCTCTTATTAAATAGATACTTATGTACCTAGAAATGATTTTTGGAAAAAATAAATAGCAAACTATGAGGCAGCTACAGTTCAAATTTGACCCGCTTCCACTTGAATCGGCAGAAATTTGTCTTTTTCACCAGAGGTGGATCAAAACTTTTGACACCCAAACATTTGGTAATTTGTGCATTAAATATGGCCTAGTATTTTATAAAATTGGTTAGGTCCAATTTTGCAACAAATATATGGTAGGTCCTTCACAAAAAAAACTCATTTCGGGCACTCGGAAAATGGAAAATGTATTTTCCGTGCAAAGAAATTGAAAATTCCCTTAGGCAACATTGTTTGGAATTCCAAGATGCACCCTTGTGCACAATATGAGATCATTTTAACAAAGTACGCCATGAATGTGGCCATAAGATTGATCATTTGGCTTGAAAGCCATGAATCTTCACGCATGATAGCTCGTTTCTAAGAACACTTTTTTAAAAGAATTGCCGTATTACAAGTTTATTATTTTTCCTGTAAAGTTGGTCCCATATAATGACACAATGCAAAGACTTTCCAATTTTTTGATTTTTTTTGAATTTTTTATGCCCGTTTCAAAATGCGGTCAAAACGGCGGGCTTGACCGTTCCTAGCTAGTGGTTGAATCTTGGAAAACTTTTGATGTTTCTATTATTAAATAGATACTTATGTACCTAGAAATGATTTTTGGAAAAAATAAATAGCAAACTATGAGGCAGCTACTATTCAAATTTGACCCGCTTCCAGCTGGATCAGCGGAAATTTGTCATTTTTACCAAAGGTGGATAAAATCCTTTGACACCCAACTATTTGGTCATTTGTGCATTAAATATGGCCTAATAGTTTATAAAATTGATTTCATCCAATTTTGCAATAAATATATTGTAGGTCTTTCACAAAAAAAACTCATTTTGCGCACTCGAAAAAGGGAAAATGTTTTTTTGCAAAAAACTCATTTTCGACGACATCTTTTTAAAGATATTTATCTTATACCATGTTGTTATTTTTTCTGAAAACTTGTTCAAATTTTGGTGACACAATGAGAAAGTTTTCCATTTGTTTTAGAATTTCTCAGATCATAAAGTAGCTTAAATGATTTTAACAGTTTATTTTAAGTCAACTACGACCAATTTAGATGGTCATAAAATCGTACTGCATTCTGATTAGTCCATGGACATATCACGCAGATCGTGCATCCAACACCGTCGAATGCTCGGGGATCCAACGGCTGTCCTCGACCCATCCACACCAACCCCGAAACCCTAGCTATGTCCTCCGGGTTAATTTCCATCCACCCCCCGCCTCCTTTCTTTCCCTCACTCCCCGATCGCCTCCCTTCCTCACCTGTGCAAACCCTAGCTCCTCTCGATCCCCTTCTTTCCCGGCAGCTCCACCGATCCTCCCCTCGATCTCGTCGGTGGGGAGCGCCGCGGCGATTCCCCACCCCTCTTCCCCTTCTCTCCCACGACCACGGTCGGATCCGCGCTCGTCCCTTCTAGATCGCGGTCGCCACCTCCCTCCCTTCCAAATCGCGGCCGCCACCTTCCTCCGGCGGAGCTCCCCGCCATCCATGGCCTCCCCCACGCCCTCCTCTCTCCCTTCCCCTCCCTGGCTCTGCCACCACCACCACTCCTTCCGAGTGTGTGCCGCCCATCGTCCCTCCTCTCCTCTCCTATCCTCCTATCGCGCCGGCCATTCATCCGAGTTGGTGCTGCTAGAAGGGGCCGGGGCACAGTCGAGGAAGCAGCACCACCACCACCATCACAAGTTGGAAGTCTACACCGAGGTGCTGGCGCGCCTCCACGCCGCCGAGGAGCACGCCCCCGGCTTCGACGACGACCTCTGGAGCCACTTCAACCGCCTCCCCGCACGGTAACGCGCCCTGCCCTCCTCCCGGTCCCTCCTGTTGACGACTGCGACGCGGCGGTGCTGATGAGTGATGATTCTCGATTTTGGCATTTCAGGTTTGTGTGCAGCTACGCGATGGATGTGAACGTGGAGAGGGCGGAGGACGTGCTCACGCACAAGCGGCTCCTCGAGCTGGCCAAAGATCCGGCGCGGCG
Organism: Triticum aestivum; assembly: GCF_018294505.1. Classification (NCBI taxonomy): domain Eukaryota; kingdom Viridiplantae; phylum Streptophyta; class Magnoliopsida; order Poales; family Poaceae; genus Triticum; species Triticum aestivum. Next base: position 640,900,408 of record NC_057813.1, read on the forward strand.
CCCGGCCTTCGCCGTCCGAGCCGTGCAGGTGACCCATTCATTCCTCCTTCCGACAGGCTTCTTCCCCTCGTGCTCGTGCACTAGTTTAGGAATGCTATTCGGAGCGCCACTGATGTGATCGACCGTTGTAGATGACTCGAAATTCATCTGTCCGGACTTGTATTATATGGTCTGACTTATGTGCTGAGCATCCCTGGCTGGCTGGTCTCGGTGGGTTGGGGGTTCAGTTTTCCGCCCTTCAGATTTCGTTTTTATAATCATTCCATCCCATCTTAGATTGCCATTCAGCTATTAGTAACAGTCCATCATGATCCATATAGCTTGTGATCCTGACAAAGACAATACATCTACATTAGATAAGATCTTACTGTGATTGTGTCCAACTGTCCATAGTGGTTCTATGCACTGTCTACATTAAGAGCATATCCAGTAGGAGCCTAAAGGCTTGGATTATTTCATCAACTAACTCAGCTTGTACAATTTTTTGCTGTCCAAACATAGATCTAGAAGCTTGCTTTTAATTGCGTCAATGCTTCTCTATACCAAAATACATGGGCTTGCATAAAGATTTCATTTCATTCTGTTGCTGTGCCTGCTTCATGTTATCATCCTTGATTGACATACTTGAGAGATTCTAATTCATGTATGATGGTATCAAAGGGGATCATTGTACTCATAATAATAACTAGTGGAGTTGAGAGGTTTACTTTGCTCTGCATTCTAAAGCAACATATTTCTGATGCCCATATGTTACTTTGCTCTGCACAAAAATATCCTGTTAAATCATTGCATGTATTTCAGGTCTTTACAGTGGCATTAGCTGGTCAATATTAGGTAAATTGCCTAGTTTGGGAGCACGTTTGGCTGCCTGGATGCTGCTGCTGCTGCTGTCAATTTACTCTTGATCGATTTCTGCCTTGACAGTGTAAGCACATCCATTGTTCGATTATTTGCCTCGTTCATCAGCTATCCCATTTGGTTTGTTTCCTCCAATTAACTGCTGCTCCTGCTGCTGTTACAGCTGGCTTGGTGGCCTTTTGTGCATCTTGTCCACCAGCGTTCTCTTCCAAATCCTAGTAATTAAGCCTAATAACATGTTCACTCACTCACTTGCCTCTAAAATAAGCTCCCATTCCTTTTCTGAATTGAATCAGGTCTCTGAAATTTAAGCTTATAGAACCTACAGTGTCAATCAGGTCTCTGAAATTCAAGCTTATAGAACCTTGATATTTCTGAACTCAAATGTGAAACCTGCTTGATCCTAACTGCCATTGACATGCACTACAGCGATGTATTTCTCTTGGATTTATGTCTCCAGAAGCTTCATGTAGAATTCTGTTCTCTTACATTTTTCATAGAAAGTAAAAGGGAAAAGTTTAATTTTATCTATTAACATGGCCATACTAGAAGGTTAATTTTTTTGAAACAGATATCAAGGGTAATTTGAGTTATTCGTCATCTCCCAAAGCTAAACTGTTGTAGTTCTGCTGACCAACCTGCGTGTTTAACTTCAGGTGTGAGGAGGAGCCTGTGGCTGAGACTGCATCAGCATAGATGCTGCAACCCATCACAGCGAGTTCCTCGGCCTCTGTTACGGCCGATGCAGTAGTAACTCAGGACACCATTCATGCCTCACTGCCACTTCTACATTTTCTTTATCTGTTCTAGTTACTTATGTGATTTATTCCTGGTACTTGTTGCTGTTGTATTCTGATTACTTGTTGGGACCGGTATTGAGAGACTTTGGTGGTTGCTTTGAGTACATTTAACTTGGAGTTCTCCAGTACTCCTAGATTTGCTACTCAAACAAAATTTGAGTACTTGCACCGGAAAGGATTGAAATACTCCTGGTACTTGCATAGGTTTAAAAATGACTTGCGTAGGTTTAAAAATACTCTTGGTACTTGTGACGAAACCAACAAGCAACTTGCTAACCTCTTTCAGTGTTCAATCATCTTTTAATTCTTAATAGTATCTCCTATTAGGTGATCTGATTAGGAAGTGTAAGTACAATGATCTGGTAGGTAATTGGGCTGCTTAAATATTTCCTCTGATTAGTAATTTAATTTACCAATAGGTACTGGCAGTAAAAGAAACTGACATCCAATCAGTCTCAGGGATTGAATGATTTAGTTACCACATTGTGTTAGTTAGTCTGCTCTTTGTTCCAACATGAATGATATATATTACTTAATCATGTGTAATTTTCTTTCCTTTTGCTATGTTGTAAGTGGATGTATAGTTTGCTAGTTTTTATCTCTGTTTAGATGGGTTTTAACCAAAGCTCGCTTGCTTTGTTTTTTTAAGCAACTACAAATTGTATGGGCATTTGAAGTTGTGGCTTATAATTGATCAATATTGTTTTGTAACGTGTAGATGTTGATCAGGACAAAGAAGTCGGAGGAAGCATACTTCTAACATTGTTGTCAACTGTCAAGTTTTGCATTAATGAAACCCTTTATACTGCTCATGTTTCTTCGTGAAGCATAGTTCGTATGTGTGTATGATGTAGCAGAACTTGTGATTGTACACTTGAGGAGCAGAACGGGCTCATGTGATTGTACACTTGTGGAGCTTGTTATATGATTGTAAACTTGATGCTGATCACATTTGTATGTGTGTTATATGATGTAGCACTTTGATGGTTGATAATATTTGAAGTATTTCGTGAGTTTTCTATGCCAATTTAAATACCAGGTATTTATTTGTGTGAAATATAAAAATTGAAGAATATTGCCCTGACGGCTAGGACCTAGTACTAGAACCTGACAATGGGGACCCACCTGACTAGTGAACCCAATTTAGAAAAAAAATATTAAATTGTTGAGACAAAAAGGCCATGGCCCAAAAATAAAAAGGCTGCAATGTTGGGCTTGGTCAATTTAGCTAACAAAAAATTCATAGGAAAAAATATATAAATGGGCTGAATTAATGGGCTCGGCCCATGTAAAACACCGAATTGGACAGGGCTGATTCCTATCCACGTGAGCTTGCCACGCTGGATACCTACATGGCCTGGGGAGGTTGCTAGTGACCAAAAATTTGGTCATGGAACCAACGACCTTTTACATATAACAAAGAAGGTCATGAATGTCAGTTTACGACCGTCAGCTTTTGACCTTCTGTTTTTGGTCACAGAAAGGTCACAAATGGAAAACAATGACCATTAAGTGACCAATAGTGGTGGTCACAAGTTGACATATTTCTTGTAGTGATTAGAGACTCGAGGTCATTTTTAAGCGTCGCTCCTGGCCAGAGTGTCGTGTCGATTCACGACGCCGCAACCTTCAGTCTAGCAAGGTAGTCAACCACACCAGCAACACGAGACTCCAGTCGGAGCACGTTCATAGCAGCTTCATCCTTCACAAGAGAGTTAATGGGGTCCAAGTTTGTCTCCACTCGACTGGTCTCCTCCTCGAAGTTTTGGCAGAATTCCGTAAACACAATTCCAAGATAAACCAGCAGTTCTACGATAAGTCGATGATAACAAGTCAGTCGGGTAGGAGAGATTACCCTCAAGCATGATGAATAACTTCTTGGCGAGCCCACCGAGATAAGCCTCCAGATCGTTCCTCTCCCCCACCAGTTCACTAGCCTTGTCACTCAGAGCTATCTTATCATTCTTCAGACAGCTGACCTCCTTGTTGACCGCATCGAGAGCAGCTTTCAGATTGGCATTCTCCTCTTCAAGTTTACCGACTGAAGCCAGTTTTTCTTTCGCAAGCTTCGTTTTGTCCAAAGCCGCCTTCTGCGCCTCGGCAAGATCATGGTCCTTCTTCTTCAGAGCCTCCTTCATTTTATCTGCAAAATGACAATGAGATCAGAATCAGGAATGGGCAGAAAGATAAAGACAATCGTCAAGTTCTCACCAGTCGTACCTTTTGCTTCGTCTTTCGCCTTCTGAAAGTTCTCCTGAACAAGCTTCAAGGTCGAGCTGGATATGTTTGTTTTCCAATTCAGTATAGCGAGCCACAAGCTCACAAGATTTCTGCGAAGGATCAGTCGACATACATCAAAGATAGGTTGCTTCCGGGTGACTAAGAGAAAAATCGTAATATTTCTAAGACTACAGTCGAATCAAAATATTCAACAGTAGTCTCGGGGACTACACCCAGTGGGTGCACTCAGCGTGCCCCCACTGGCTCTTCCGACTTGGTCCGATCATTCGGCCGAAAGAGACAAAGAGGTTATGATCCTAAAACTATAACACTATAACTAACTGCCAGCAGTCAGCCATGGTCTCATCATGATCTACCAAAGAAAAAAAACACTGGTTCTTCAGACCTTAGTCGACTGCCAGCACTCAACCATGGTCTCGGGGACTACACCCAGTGGGTGCACTCAGCGTGCCCCCACTGGTTCCAAGATTCCATTCGACATGGTCTGACCAGACCGAGTGAAGAAGTTAGAGTGAAGAAATTCAAAATACAAAGATTACAGTCGACTGCCAGCAGTCCACCATAGTCTTGGGGACTACACCCAGTGGGTGCACTCAGCGTGCCCCCACCAATCCAAAGATTCAATCGACACACCCAGTGGGTGTACAGATACAAAGATCTCCGGAAAGAAAGTCTTTGGATAGCATATCCTAACAAAACAAGCGGTGACCAACTAACCTGGACGTTGCTCTGAAGGGCTGAGCTAGCATCATAGGCGGCTTGGCTGGCTTCCCGGATCGCCTTCACCTGCTCCATCATGATCCCCGCCTGGCGTATAGCCTCCTTAGCAGCACCCGCTTGGTCCTCTGGGACGTCGTGTGTGGCGAAAAGGGAGGGCGGGTCAGCAGTTGACGACGAAGGTCGAACACTCGTCAGCGGCACAACGAAGGACACGGAATTCTGAGTGATATTGCCACCTTCTTGAACCGATGTTTCAGGGACTGATGCAATCTGAGTAGTCTTGCCAGCTGGCGCCTTTCTATTCCTCCTCGGCCTCAGCGGCGCCTCTTCGTCATCATCAGAGGAGGAGCTACAGGAAAAATCCAAAGTTAAAATCAAAAATCCAATCGACCAAAAGTGAAACTACAGAGAGCGTACCAAGGTTGGAGGTGGCAGCGTCTTCCATTTCCTAGTCTTCGTTCTTGGCGGAGGTCTCAGAGGTAGCAGCACTGCAGATTTCAGAAACCAGTCGGTTAGTCAATGAGTCGACCAAGAGTCCATCCGTGCTAAACGAGAAAACACAAGTTCTGCTATTACCCGGAAATGGTGGGAATGGTCATTCTCATCTTGGGCAAGGCCTTCGGCGGATTTGATGGCGCCGCTCGTGGATGCTTCGGCGCTTTTTCAGTCGGCGCCGGAGAAGCCGTCCGAGGGCGCTTTGACGACTGCTCAACAGGCGCAGTCGCTTTGTCACGCCCGCTCGCGGGGTCATGGGTGAGCTTGGATCGCCTTTCCGTGCGGGGGGGGGGTCGACTTCCTCCTCCTCCTCTTCACTGGAGTCGTCGTCATCCTCTTCCCCCTCACCATCAAATTGCCATTCCTCCTCACTTTCACCTCCGCTCGCCTCCCCCTCCTCGTCCTGTTCTTGCGCCCTGTTGGGCATCAAGTACATCTCAGTAGTGGCCTAGAAGACAACAAACAAGACAAAAGTCAGTCGATTGATTTTAAGCAAACAGGATGAAGAAAGCAAGGCCACAGTCAGAGATGCAGAATCGGACCTTATCTACTTCATACGATTGGTCGAGTGGAGGAATCCTCCTGGCTCCTCAGGGTTGTCTTTGTTCCCTGTGATACTTGACAACCACCCCTCCAACATAGCCTCGTCGACCTCCTCCGGGTGAATCCGAGTGGTGTCTTCGAGACCCGAATACATCCACTTCAGATGGTCACGAGCTTGGAGCGGTTGGATACGTCTCCGGAGGAAGACCTCTAGCAAATCCATACCAGTTACCCCGTCGCGGACAAGTTGAACCACTCGACCAACCAACACTTTGACTTGGGCCTTCTCTTCTGGTGTCACTTTCAGAGAAGAAGGTTTTTCTGCTCAGTTTAGAGAGAAAGGGGGAAGACCCGTCGCCTGTCTTGGGGTCGGCTGGTCTCTGCAGTAGAACTAGATCGACTGCCACACGTGGACTGAGTCAGGAAGGGTCATAGCTGGAAAACAACTTTTGCTTCTCATCTGGATCACTTGCGTCTTATCGTCACTCGACTTGGCTTTCTTAACCGACTGAGAACAACAAGTGAAAATATGCTTGAAGAGGCCCCAATGAGGACGACAACTCAAGAAATTCTTGCACAAAGACACGAAGGCAGTAAGATACACCATGGAATTTGGAGTAAAGTGATGAAGTTGCGCTCCGGAAAAGTTCAAGAAACTCCGGAAAAAATGATGAGGGGGCAAGGAGAATCTGTGGTCGACGTGAGTGGCGATAAGGACACACTCACCCTCGAGAGCCTGCGGCTCGATCTCGTTCCCTGGGAGGCATGCAGATTTGTGGAGAATGAGTCCCCCCTCGACCAGGTCATCAATGTCTTCCTGACGAATCGCCGAGGGCATCCAATCGCCCTGGATCCAGCCCCGCGGCAAGGCAGAGCTTGAGGAAGATCCGCCCCGGCCGGACTTCTTTGCCTTCGCCTACGCTGCGCCTTCTTCGCGTGCTCCAGGGCCGCCGTCTTCTCCTTCACCATCGCCGCAGATGAAGCTCGAACGGACCGACGGCACCGGGGCGAGAGCAGAGGTGGCGGAGGAATTTGATAAGAAAGGGAAAAAAATGAAGGCACACTGTTCAAAAGCCCTGGGCCAGCGGCTTATATGAAGTTGCTTCCGAGTGACTGACCTGTAGGCCCAGGCGATCCTGTCAAATCCCGCAACAGTCGCGCGCGCGATACGTGGCGAAAAAGGTGGCACGGAGATCGAGGTGTCTCTGCCTTATCCCGTTCGATTACTGCGGCCTCCTCCGCCCCGCGCGCTTCCCAAAATTCGAATCCCGCAAAATCCGCGAGCAGCAGAACAACTTGTCAGACGGAGGATCTCCTCCACACCGTCACTCGGAGCTTTTCAAGTAAAGAAATTCACTGGACTAAAACCAAGAATGGATCAAGGCGACCGAAAAAGAAGTTGGTGTCGTTATTTAGGTCCATGGATCCAGAACAAGATATACTCATATCGCGAAAAATAGGTCGGAAGAGTTCTCAACTCCTTCCCCACTCAAACCTCGATCCATTCGGGGGCTAATGATGAAGCCATGTACCTAGGGTAGGGTCATGGACCTGTCCAAACTACCCTCCCCAAGGACATCTCTAGAAGAAACCACCTGCCAATCGACTCAGAAGTGTTCCACTCGATGGGCTCGAAGACACTCGACCATGAAGCCAACCACTCGACAGCCAGAAGATCTAAAGTCACTCTGCACGCAAACGGTCGGTCATTAAGTAGCTTTTATGGTCACCATAGCACTTTATTTGTGGCGTTATCAGTAACGCCAGATCTTAATGTACCTTAAACCCTACATAACTGAGGGCCGGAGGGGTCTGGCGAACTCTATATAAGCCACACCCCTCCTCATGTAAAGGGTTCGCACCCCTGTAACTCATACACACATAATCCAGTCGACCGCCTCCGGGCTCCGAGACGTAGGGCTGTTACTTTCTCCGAGAAGGGCCTGAACTCGTAAACATCTTGCGTATACAACTACTCCACAGCTAGGATCTTGCCCCTCCATTCCTACCCCCCTACACTACTGTCAGACTTAGAACCACGACACTAGCCACACTCTTTTTCAAAACAGGAGCAAAATATGTGACTCGTCCATTAATCGAGCAAAATAGAATTGTCAAGCTAATTAACAAAAAGTCAGGTGAGACCTCAATCCGTTGGACATCGCACACAGGATATTCCACATGCTCTGCGAAGAGAGTCTAGTCAAGATAGCACATAGGCACCATCGTCATCACTTCTCTCCAAGCAGGAATAATCGACGTCACATGTCCTTGCGCGAGGAACCGCTGCAAATTTTGGGGACTTCTGAAAGTGTATTGCTTGAACCGATAACTGCCTCCAATTTTCGTTGTGTATGTTCCAGCTAATTGCAGGGAAAGTGGTGAGATGACAGTGTGCTGCTTGATCTTCGCTACTGCCCTAGCTGGCAACCCCGCGACATTGTCGAAAACTCTACACTCCCTCGTCGAGGTGTCGCCATGTGCACACCCTCACATCATGATGCTCTGGTTCATTTGTCGAGAGAGGAATAGTAGAGTTTTCACAATGTGGTGACGTTGCTGGCTAGGGTAGTAGAGAAGATCAAGGCGGAGTCCAAATTGTGGAAGATAGCTCGAATGTGTGGCAGTGTGGGTACTTAGAGATATGTAATAGTGTGTGCGAGGGTGGGGTTCCCGCTGAATCTATGGCAACGGGTTCAATTTTCTGTAACATAAACTCTCTCTTCCTCTCTTTTTTCGACGACTCGCTCTCTTCCTCTCTTAACACGTGCACCGGGCATAATAATGGGTTTCTATTACGGCAGTTCTCCATGCACAAAAGTCGTAGATACTAGCTTCAGAACCAGTCATGACATTCTCTTTTTCATTGTGAAGTCATCACATTCTCTAAGAAATAGACGATTGTGTACCCTGATTTGCCGTATCCGTCAGTGTTGTACGTATCAGGATCAGCCATTCGGGGTCGGATAGTGTCAGCACCCCAAATACATATGCAGCGAGGGGCAACAGAAACGCTGCCATGGCAGTGAAAGGCACAGCAGCTGCCGTGGCAGCGAAGACTGACACATCGACAGCAGATTAGGCGCAGACGACCAATCAGGGAAGAGAGCGCATCATCACCAAGCCACGTTAGGATCAAGCATCCAAGCCACCGATTCATGGGCCCCAAGTGGCTGAACGCTATATAAGCAGGCTCGACCAAAGGAAAGGCATACTGTCTTGGATCGCGACATCGACACGGCACCGGCTTTCTTTCTTCTTTGTTTCATGTTTCGCATCTGTAAAATGAGACTCCATTACTCTATGGCTGTAAACGCGGGCGAGGAGAGAAAGTGGATCCGCATACCTAACATCATGGAATCAGATAGCCACCTATCACCCTTCGCCGCCGCCGCCAGATCGCCGCATTGGAAACTCGCCACCAGAAGCAAGCGCACGACGCCCACCTAGGGTCCAACATCATCATTGGAAGGTCCTTGGACCACAAGCGCATTCGGATGCATGCCACTGGAAATCCACTGGGATACACCGATAGCACTCGGACGTCTTCCCTCCACTCGGCCCAGCTAACAACACTCAGACAGAGGAGGCGTAGGGACGATGTGGGAGCTGCAACGGTCGAGTAGCTTGATGTCGGACTTCAAGTGTACACTAGTAGAAAAAGGGTCTAATGTTCAGCCCTTTAGTCCCGGTTTGTAAATTAACCGGCACTAATGGTCGGCTATGCATTAGTTCCGGTTCGTGTTGAACTTTTAGTACCGGTTCGTGGCATGAACCGGTACTAAAGGGGTGGTGACAGGCTGGGGCCCCACGAGCCCCTTTAGTCCCGGTTTGTGACACGAATCGGGACTAAAGGTCTAACATATAATGCCGGTTGGAGACACAAACCGGGACTAAAGGGCAATTTTCAAACTCTACCCCCCCATGTATCGCCATTTCAGTTTTGTAAAAAACAAAAGAAAATGAAAAAAAAATCAAAAATCAAAATCCTTCGAGATGTAGTTATGTTACTACATCTACTAGTTAGGAAAATTTAAAAACTTAAATTTGGACATGTTTTGCAAAAAAGTGTTATGAAAAAGTAGAACGGCTATATCTTTTGCATACGATGTCGATAAAAACATATAATATATATAAAAAATCAGCACGAAAATATGCATCCGATTTTGACGGCCGTAGGCCTGTTTGCAAATTTTTAGAATTCTCAAATTCTAATAGGAAAAAAAGATATGCTCAGATTTCAGTTTTTTTAATTTTCATTAAATCTGGTCAAATTGTGGTCAAACTATGGTCAAACTACTTATTCATGAAATATTACTGTTAATAAATAATTATTTTAGCATTTTTTGACTTTTGGTCAAACTGTGGTCAAACTATGATCAAATCTAGTCAAACTACTTATTCAAGAAATATTACTGTTACTAAATAATAACTACTTTTTAGAATAATAGTTTCAAAATCAAATGGTGAAACATGTGACTTCATGCTCAAGCTAAACCCCTGAGGGTTAATAGGATTGACAGCTTACGATTGTCAGGTAAACAACAAGTGCAAACTTGGAAACTAGGGGGAATAGAACTCGGAAGTTAAGCGTGCTCGGGCTGGAGTAGTGAGAGGATGGGTGACTGTCCGAGAAGTTAGACGATTTGGAATGATGAGGGATGATTATAGCAATGATGAGGAGTGATTAGAGACTAAATCGTCAAATAATTTAGAAATTTAAAAATAAGAAAAAAATTCAAAAAAATTAAAAAATAGATCCTTTAGTACCAGTTGGTGTTACCAACCGGTACTAAAGGTCCCCCAGACCACCGCGCGGGCTCGTGCCACGTGGTGGGCCTTTGGCCCCGGTTCGTGTTGAACCGGGACTAAAGGGGGGGTACCTTTAGTCCCCACCCTTTAGTGCCGGGTTACAGAACCGGGACTAAAGGTCCTTACGAACCAGTATAATAGGTCGTTTTTCTACTAGTGGTAGTCGTAGCTGCCGTTACCTGTAAATGTTGTAGTTATGCTCATTCAACTCCCTTGCGACGTGGCATTGATAGGACGAGGCGCACTCTATATAAGCCTCCCCTCAGCTCCATGACAAGGTTTCAACATCTATTGTAATCATGCACCCCAAGAGAAAACACAAGCCTCCGGGCACGAGATGTAGGGTTGTTACCAGTCGGAGAGGGGTCCGAACTCGTAAAATCCAAGTGATACACTTGCGCCGTAGCGCTCTGCCCCTTGTTCATACCCCTAGTTCTCATTATCAGGTTCGTTGCCTCGACAGGTGCTGCCGGGCCCACCCCACCGGCTTCTTGCCCCTTGTACCTTCTAGGTACTCCAACTGTACCCATACTCGTACATCGCCAGCCCATTCAATTGTTTCTCTGCTTGACTTAAAAGAAAAAAGAAGTCCCTCCCTGGCAGCCCTGGCTATGCACACACACACATATGGCTACACTCACCATGCTCTCAGCTCTAACATGCTCACTGCTGTGGCGTAGATGTCGTCAAACATGCTTGTGGTGGCCTTGTCCCATGCAACCGAGTGGGCGCTGCTTGACGAAGTTGAAGCAAAGTCGAAGTCGTCGGGTCGTGAGTGCGGTGGGTGATGTGCGATGACGCCACTTTTGTATGTGTCCCTTCTCTTCGTGGTGTGGTGTTAGGCCTTTAGGCGCTCCTGTATGTCCTGTTGCGCTCTAGCCCTAGCTCTGTTGGGCGTGGTGCGCTAGTTGTAAAGGTTTTAGCTCGGTTTTCCTTAATTAACCGAGCATCGGTTTCTTCACCGCTTTCTTTTAATGAATAGTAGCAGCTCTCCTACTATCTTTCAATAACATGCTCACTGCATAAAAAAAGTACTTGCTATGCAATTACATGAGGATAAGACATTTTTATGTGTATATTCTAGCTAGTTCAATGAAATAACAACTCACTTCATTTTTCTAGCACAATTTTGTTGCTAATAAATTGCAAGTTTACTTTGTGGGGTGGTGTTTCTTAAGCATCTGCCAAAAATATTTAAAATACAATATTATAGCTGTTTGAAAAACTCAAATGATAAGTACCATACGTATGGCATGAAACACTGTGGCCCTGACACTGCGGCAAAGTAGTACTCCCTCTGTAGAGAAATATAAGAGCGTTTACTTCATTATTTTAAGAAATCTTCCAGGAAAAAACTCTGCCGTAAAAAAAACTAAAAATGGAAATTGGGTTTTCCAGGCAGCCGATAAAGCAAACAAGCTCTGCCGTAGAAAAAACCAGTGAAAAAGTAAACTGAAACAAAGCACCTTGCTAATCACTTGTGTGAATTAAAGTTGTGGCTGCGGCAGTGTCGCTACCACGTCTGTATATTCTGCGCACGCAATTTTCTATTTCATCTTCAGGATGGGTACATTTTTGTATTCACCGTCATATATATTGACATTGATTTCCTCCTCTCGCTGACGCATGGCGGTGCCCCACTCCCCGCATGTGGTTCAAAGTCGTGTTTGCACTACCTTTTTTTTAACCGAAACCCGTAGAACAATCATTCTACGGTATGTACGCATTAATAGTTCGCACTACCCTTGACATTGCTTAAACTGAGAAGATAAGAAGAATCTCATCAACCTCCGAAACGCGAAGCATCACCAAACACAGCTAGACCACTGGAGAATCGGTTACCATATCATGATTCACCGTATTCGTCCAGTGTTGTGCTGTCTGTATCACAGAATTCATCAGCCATTCAGATTCGAATCGGATAGACGAATGGCAGGCTGGCGGGGGCATGTGCAGCGCAGCCATGCGTAGGCGCCGTGTCGTGCTTCATTTAGCTATAGTAAGTTCAGTTGTTTTGGTTGATTCACTCGCTTTCTGTTGGGCTAGCTTCCGGACAAGCCTTGCTCTGCGTGTGGGTAGCTAGGCAACCACATGGTCATGGGGCGACGTTCGTACTGTACGGGGGCCCTAAATGATTGGGATTACTGATTAACGACCCAATGATGCGGCGCACCATACCGTACGTACCACGGCACCAGCGCTGCCTGTCAGTTACGCGCTTGGTTGACTCGGCCTAGCTGGCATCCTACGTGTACAGGTGTGCTACATCGGCGTTCCCACCGACGAATGGCTCTTTTTCTGCTAGTGGAGGCTACAACAAGAGCATGGATGCTGCCAATCAGTCTCGACTTTGGACTTAACTAACTGCCGTATCATCAGAATTAGCTCAGCCGGCTATCTCCCTACTTTGGGACTGAATAATTGTAACTAATTGATTGTCAACTGCAAAAAACATGCAGTGCGTACGGATCGGCGCACGTAAGTACGGTATGTATGCGTGCTCTAGGAGCTCTTGCTTGTCTGCCTCACAGCCAGCTCAGACCTCAGGCGAACTCCACCGCGTGACCCTATCCTGTCCGGGGCCGTCCGTTTGGGGTAAAACGGACAAACCGGGCGGCCCAGCGCGCGGGAGCAAACGGACATTTGTCTGTTTTGTGTCCGCTTTCGATCCATCCGCGGTCTAAGTTTACGCCGCTTTTGGGGCGAAACAGACAGCGCGGACGGACGGGCCGCGCGCGCTTGTCTGCCCCTGGCCCGCATGTCGGTGAAACAAAGCAAAACCCCCACCCGGTCCCTTTGGCGCCATTCCCCCCAAACCTTCCCTCGTCCCGCCCGTCCCACTCTCTCCCCCGTCCATGGCCGACGCCCAGCCGAACTCCGGCGGGCTGGCCGCCGACCTGCCCGGAATGGCCAAGAAGAAGAAGGGTAAGGCGCCAAGGAATTCACGGTCGCAGTGCACGCCGGAGGAGATCGCGAAGTTGGACGCGGAATCGGCGAAGAGGAGGAGCCGGAGGGCGGTCGCCAAGACCAATGTCGACGCGGCCAGGAGAGCCACCGAGCGCGCTGCGATTGAGGCCGCACGACACAAGGCTGAGGTCGAGGAGAAGGAGGCCATCGTCAGCAAAGCGCACGCCCTTCTCATGCATGGCATTTGTCGCAGCCCGCCCGGTTTTTCTGGAGGGGCCGTCGGTCCGGCGAGCACAGGGTCGTCGGTCACCCGGCCTCCACATTGCCAGTCGCGGACCACGCCCTTGTCGCCTGGCTTTCCTCCGCCAAGGCACGACGGCCAGACCCGTTTCGAGGGATCGTCGGACGTGAGCGTGATCGCGCCGTCCACACCACGCCCCTCGGCCATCATCGACCTCAACGTCACCCCTGGGTCCAGCAGCGGCGGCCGGCCATCCGTCAAGATGCAAAGACCCGACACAACGACAAGTTGTTCACTCTAACGCATTGTTGGACTATGATCAACAATTGTCCTAAGTTTAAGGACCAATACCGTGAGCTCCAAAGGAAGAGAGGCCTGAAGATGGCCAAGTTCGCCGGAGGTGGAGATGGCGAGGCGTTGAAGAGGCCGAGGGGCAAGACCAACTCCAAGGTTGACGACATTCGTGATGCCTCATCCATGGCATTGCATGACACTTTGCATGGCATGATGTCGCAAAAGAATGTGAGGGATGAGAAGAAGCGGCAAAGCAAGGACGAGCAAATGAAGCAATACCTAGAGCTCCAAACAAAGAAGTTTGGGATGGAGGAGGCGGCCAAGAGAAGGAAGATCGACATGGAGGAGGCGGCCCGGCAGAGGCAGCTCGACATCGAGGAGGCGACCCGGCAAAGGCAGCTCGACATCGAGGCCGACAATGTCAAGGCCAGGCAAAGGCAGCTCGACATCGAGGCCACCAATGCCGCCACCAAAGTGAAAGAGGTGGCCCTGGCGATCATGAGCGTGGACTTGTCGAAGATGAGCGAGACGACGAGGGCCTGGTTCGAGGCGAGGCAGAAGAAGATGCTCGACGACGACGGCCTGAACTAGGTCGTCCGATCGGCCGTGGCCATTCTTTTTTGGAGGCTGGCATGGTTGCCGCCCGCTTGCTGGGTCGCTGGCCATGTGCCGGCGAGAAAAACATTCATTTTGAAGGTCGGTTGTGTTGCCGGCCGCTGGCTTTGTTACCGGCAAGGACAACCATTCATTTTAGAGGCCGGGCTGTGTTGCCGGCCGCTGGCTGATGCCGACGATGGACGTGTAGACCGCTGGCTTTGTTGCCGGCGTGCGTGATGAACTGCGGCCGTAGGGCTTGGCATTTGACATGTTTCTCTTTTCTTTAAATAGACGCGGATAGGATGGGGTAAAGGATGCGGCCGCGCGCTGGGCGCACGGCCACCACATCCCCGGACAGGCCCGGACACGACCCCATCCCCTGCCCAAACGGACAAAATCCGGACAAAATGGACGTCCATTTGGGGTCGCACGATGGAGTTGGCCTCAGAGACAGTGGTCGGTACGTACATCGTCGATCGGTCCAAGGTGAACGACCGGTTCAAGGCAGCTGCTTAATTAGACTGAGTACGAAGCTGACAGAGGATATAGAGGTCCAAACTGAAGGCAGAATACACAACTAGGATAGACCACAAACGTCGTCATTGCATGAATGTCGGCATAATCGAGATGAAACTGAAAGGCCAGTCGTCGCAGTGTCTGCAACTACTTCCCTTTGATTAGATTATTTTTTGAAACAAGGCAAAAGACTTGCCATTTTCATTTAATAAGAAGAGGTTTCAGAACAGACATCGCCAAGCGGCGGAAAAGCAAAACAATTACTCTCGCGGCATTACATTACGCAAATGCTTAGCGCCTGCAGTGGCCCAAATAGGAACTTCCTCTTTGATGCGTCGCATGACAATCACCACTGGCGCCGCTTTGCTCCTGAAGACACAAGCATTCCTTTCATTGCATATCTCCCATCCCACAAGAAGTAACAGGAAAGATAGGGCCTTCGTCGGGAGTGTATTATCAGAGAGAACCACATCCCACCAAGATTTCACCGAATCGAACAGGAGCCACGGGGCTGTGGGGATAACAAGCCCAAGCCATGAGAAGACCGCATTCCAAATCCGAACAGAGAAACGACACTTGAAGATCAGGTGTGCTATAGATTCTTGCACCTGACTGCAGAGTGGGCATTTGTCAAAATTTGGCCATCCTCTCCTCTGAAGCCTATCATCCGTCCAAACTCTGTTGTGGATAACTGTCACATCCCTAGCTTCTGGTATTGCTTAGTGCTAGCATCTGGTGTTGCATCATGTTTAAATTTCTCAGAATTTGAATTGGGGATGTTCAAACCCTAGCACCTAATGAATTCAACTAGGTTCAACTAAAAATATTTTCAAAAAAACCCAAAATGCTCCTTAGAAAAGTTCATGATTTTTGTTAAAGGTGAAAACCTCTGCCAAAAATGATGCACATATTTCTAGGCCATTCTGGATTTTTGAATTAAATCTTATTGTATTTGACTTTGGGCATTTAAATACTATAAATAATTTAAATGTTCAAATAATGTTGGAACTATTTTTGGGCCACTGAAATAATTCAGCAAGTGTCCATGAATATTTTCAGGATTTTAGGAATTGCCTTGATATTTTTCCTAAGCTCAAAACAGAGGCAAATAATTAGAAAACAAAAACAAATTAGAAAACAGAAGAGAGGGAGAGCTTACCTGGCCTCACCTGAGCAACCCACCTACCTGTGCGGCCCAGCACCGTAGCTGGCCGGCCCAGCCATCTGGCCCAGCCCACCACCGCAACCCCTCTGTCGTCTTCCTCCTCTGTCAGGAGGAGAAGCAGCTGCGTGCGGCGCGCATAGCCACCCGCGGCCACCTCCTGCTTCTGCCGACGCCCTGGACGACTCCAGACGACGCCACGCACTCCCCCTGGCTCCCTCCTACTCTCCCCCGTCCTCACCCGCACCTCTGTCTCTCTCCCTCGCTCTCCTCCTCACGCACCCGAGCGTGCCGCTGTGAGCTGTCGCGCCCACCGCCGTCGCCTTGCCTCCCTGAGCCGTACAGAGCCTCCGTCACCTCGAGCTTCACCTCTGCACCGCCGGAAAGAAGCACGGAGGCCCCGAGCAGCCGCCATCGTCTTCGTCTTCGAGTTCGGCCACCGACGACCGCCGCCTCGATTCGCCGTCGCAGAAGCTTCCCCGAGCCCGCTGAGCTGCTCCCCCGACCCCTTGTGAGCTCCTGCTCCTTTCGCCATGCTCTCCCCCTCCGTTCCTCTCCACTAGCTCGTTTTTCGTCGGAGCCGAGAGCTTCCGCCGCCGGCCATGAAGCCGCCGTGGCTAGAGCGAGTTTCGCTCGCGTCCGAGCACCGTTACGTGCTTAGTCTGCCGTCAGCTGCCCAACGCCACCAATTGCGCCTCCTGTCGTGCTTCGTAGCCTCCTCCCCGATGAGCCCGTGTGTGCGCCGCCGCGCGAGGTCGTCGCCGGCATTGTTTCCGGCCACCTCGCGGCCTCCCGTCGGGTCCTTTTGATGCGGACAAGCGAGAGGCCCCCCTGGTGCCAGCAGCGCGTCGAACTGTCGTCCCTAACGCGAGTCCGGCGAGCTCTCGCCGTCGGTTTGGTCATCGTCGGCGTAGATCCGGTGATGATGATGTGGCTGCCTAATTAGGGTTTAATCACCTAGTTAATTAACCACAGTGACACAGACAGTTGGGGCCCGCGCCCCTAATTAACCACAATTTATTCCCTGTTTAGTTTAGATTAATCCAGTGGCCCCACGCGTCAGCTTTGACCCTGCTGACGTGGTCGTTGACCAGGCCCACCTATCGGCCACACAAACCAGCCTGAGACACTTACGTGTGGACCCCACTGGTTAGGTTTGACCAGGTCAGCCGCAGTTGACTTGCTGACATCACAGTGACGCAATGCTAACGCAGTTAATAATTTTCTGGATTTAAAATAATTCAGAAAATTTCAGAAAATAGTCAAAACTTCTAAAATTCATATAAAATCAACCGTAACTCCAAATGAAATAATTTATATATGAAAAATGATCAGAAGAATCCAATCTATCCATCTGTATCATTTTCATGCATGTTAGAACAACTTATAGCTGCTGTTTAGTACAAATCATATGAATGGCATTTAAGAAATCACATATGGAGTTTGAATTTGAATCTTTGATTCAAACCAACTTCATTTAATCTGGTTGCTAGTTGCATTAGCCCAAATCACAGCATATTGCCATGTCATGATCATGCATCATATTGTGCATTGCATTGATTGTGTTCTTCCTTGTTTGCCGGTGTTTGTCCCCTCTCGATAGACGACGTTCCGACGATGAGTTCGGTGACACCGATAAAGAACTATACTATCTTCGGAAGTGCCAGGCAAGCATAACCCCCTTGTTCATTCTGATACAATCCCACTCTCTCTTTCCTGCTCTCTTTTACTGCATTAGGACAACAACGATTCAACTGTTACATGCTGCGGTAGTTGAACCCCTTTTCCTCTGCATGACCTGTCATTGCCACAGTAAATAGATGAAACCCACTAGCATGAGTAGGAGTTGTTTGAGCCCTGATGTGCCTACTCATTCATGCTTGTTTGTCATGCCTACTACTGCTTAGAGTTGAGTCAGGTCTGATTCATCGGGGATGAATTGGAGGTGTGTGAACATGTCCTATACTGTGTGTGGTCTAAGTGTGTGAACACGATTTGGTAAAGGTAGCGGTGAGATGCCATGTAGGAGTACATGGTGGGTTGTCTCATTGAAGCCGTCCTTAGGAACTGAGTTCTGTGTTTGTGATCCATGAACAGCTACTACCACGCATTGGAATGCTTAAGTGCCCCTCTCGACTTATTAATCAACATGATCTCTGTCCAGGAGTTGCAACTAGTTTCTGGTGTTTGTAGGTAGTGTTAGTAGTCTACCAAGTGGCACCCGGTACAGGTGGGCTTGGGACAGACTAGGCACAGTGGCCCGATGTACCAAGTGGCACCCGGATGGTGGACTTGGGAACCCTGCACACATCGTTTGGGGCCGTGAGCGACACCCCGGCCGGATCTCCTTGCGGATGGAACCCGAATAGGCGATAAACCTGGACGAGAGACTTGTGTGGTTAGTCAGGTCGTGGCCGACTCCCTCTCCAGGCTTCCGCTTGAAGGTTGCCGAGATACACGAGGTGTACATGGCGGTAAGTGGCGAGAGCGTGTGTGAAGAAGTACACCCCTGCAGGGTTAATATGATCTATTCGAATAGCCGTGTCCGCGGAAAAGGACTTTTGGGTTGCCTGTATAGTTCATAGACAAGTGAAAGAGGATACTCTAAAATGCGCAAGATAAGCATGAGTGCTATGGATGGCGTTCTCGTAGGGAGACGGGAGCGGATCCATAGTGGTGTATTGATATGGTGAATATGTGGACTCGTGTGCGCCACCTCAAAAGAGTTACTTGCAGTCGTAGTTTAGGATAGCCACTGAGTCAAAGCTGGCTTGCTGCAGTTAAACCCCACCATCCCCTTTGTTGATAATGATGCATATGTAGATAGCTCTGATGTAAGTCTTGCTGGGTACATTTGTACTCACGTTTGCCTATTTTATGTTTTTGCAGAGAGACTTCAGTCTCATTAGTAGTTCCTCGTGGACTTCGATGTTTAGCTTGTTACCTCAGCTACGATCTTGTGACCTCGGCAGGATCTGGTAGATAGTCAGGCTTCTCAGCCTTTTTCATTTGTAGATGTCTGTACTCAGACATGTTAAGCTTCCGCTTGTGCTTTGACTTGTATGCTCTGAATGTTGGGTCGTGAGACCCATGTTTGTAATATCTCGCTCCTTGGAGCCTATTGAATAAAATACTTGAGTCGTAGAGTCATGTTGTGATGCCATGTTGTATTTGCACATATCGAGCATATTGTGTGTATGTTATTAAAATGCTCGGTATGTGTGGGAGCTGACAACCTAGTTGTTTATCCTTGGTAGACTCTTTTACCGGGAAATGTCTCCTAATGCTTCCACTGAGCCATGGTAGCTTGCTACTGCTCCGGAACACTTAGGCTGGCCGGCATGTGTCCTTCTTCGTTCCTGTGTCTGTCCCTTCGGGGAAATGTCACGCGGTGTCTACCGGAGTCCTGTTAGCCTGCTACAGCCCGGTTTACCGGAGTCCTGCTAGCCCAGTTGCTACAGCCCGGATTCACTCGCTGATGACCGACACATTCGTTGCTGGGTCATGTATGCCTGTCCGTGTAAGTTAGTGCCACTTTGGGTTCACGACTAGCCATGTCAGTCCGGCCTCCTTGTCATATGGATGCTAGCGACACTATCATATACGTGAGCCAAAAGGCGCAAATGGTCCCGGGCCTGGTAAGGTGACACCCGTGGGAATACCGTGCGTGAGGCCGCAAAGTGATATGAGGTGTTACATGCTAGATCGGTATGCCATTGAGTCGGGGTCCTGACAATAACGAGCCACGCGAAAAATTTGCATTTGGGGGAAGCCCACGCCTTCCAAACCCCAGTAGCCAAACTTGAGAGCGGGAGGTCATGAAACTGCGCCAAATAAGCAGACTTTGCAGAGTACTGCCCATCATTGGTTGACTTCCACAATATAGAGTCCTGGACACCCGGCTCAATGGCCACAGTCGCTAGCTTCTCCCAAAGGGCCAAGAATTGTTGAAGGTGTTCTAGAGTGAGGCGAGCGTCAATGTTGATTTGTGCTATCCAGTGCCCATCCCTTAAGGCCGTGGCGACCGTAACACCTTTTTTGCGTGAAATATCGAAAATCTTTGGCGCAATATCTTTGGGCCTCACGTCTAGAAGCCAAGAAGATTCCCAGAAGGAAACCTTCTGTCCATCGCTGATCTTGACCTCAATCAACACCGCGAAAAGGTCGCGGTCGTTGATTAGCTAATTTGGCTTGTCTATAGTTACAGTAGGTGCGAAGGCACTGCTTTTCACCTAGTTCTAAACATGCATATATGTGCAAGTTTGTTGGAGCTACAAACCAACTCTTCCTTAGGCTAGGTACATCAACAATTAGGCAAATCTCTACACGGTCCATGCCACTCCAAAGCATCCACTCTCGTCCGACCGAGCAGCGCTCATCTTCTTCTTCGCCGTGGTCGTTGCGTGCATGTGAACGGAGAGAAATGCTTGATCATTACACGTGCCGTACAAGGACAAAACCGCCAGAAAGCAACGGCAAAACGGTTGATTAGTTCGATGGGATTGGCTAATTGGGACAAAGATATCTGGGATTTTTAAATGGCCCGGGTCCATCATCCTATCCAACCTGTGAACTTCATCCAATCAACCAATCCAGCCCGTAAAGTTCGGTTTCTTGCCTTGACTGTAACATGATTCTTTTGCTTAGGTCATTAGTTGGACTACATTATGTTACGTTTAGAAAGAAGAATGTCTCGACAATATAATTGTCATGACCAATAATAGCGTCCTAACTGTGTGTGCTGAATGCGGTTTGACTTACGGTCCGGGTCTTCGGCTGAACATTGGAGAAACCCGATAAGAACATGCCCGTCGATCGACCGATGCACACATGGGTGACCAAAAAAAAAAAAATCAACTTTCAACAGAGCTTGACCGCTACACGCATTTCGTCGGTCTTTGATGTGGATGCACAAATAAGTTTCAACTTCCAACAGAGCTTGACCGAGTAAAAAAAGAATTTTTTGCGGGGAGCTTGACTGATTTAAAAATGACAGTATTATCATCGGTAGGAACATATATTATATATATATAGAGAGAGAGAGAGAGAGAGTGAAAAAGAGATTGTTGAGGATAGATCGGGCTTAATTCTTAACTGCTGGCTACAAAATTCCATTTCATCGTGGATACTACGGCGTACGTCCACTACTATGCATGTTCCAACACCACATAGTAACATCATTGTACGGACAAACTGTACGATAACACCACTTCCACTAAACATCATATTTAGAATCTGTCCGAGAGTGGTTAGTTCAAGAGGAACGATCATGTACCCTCCAAACGCAAGTTGGGGGGGGGGGGGGGGGTGAAGACTGACTAACTTCATGTTCAGAGTGCAGCCAAAACACACATCAGCACAAACAATGACAGAGAGAAAAAGGAGGACTAAAGTATGGTTCGCCTGACAACGGAGTCCACAAGAACGGAAAACTTGAACAGGACCCCTGGGCGACTCCTGCGGCACTACCCGTGATTCGGGGCTGTACGGCACGGGCCACTGCATGCCGAGATGGGACAGTTATGGCATAAACTATGCAAAAGGCTCGTTGGTACTCTACTGCGTAGGAGTACAATATACGTACGGATCGCCCCGTACAGTACCGTAGCATCTGCGTGGAGCATCTCTGCACCTGCGGGAGCTCGTTTTGTTTACTGAATTTTCTACTAGAGTACAGTCTACAGCCTACAGGCGAGGAGAGGAGAGTTGAGCTCCCATGTGACTGAGCATCATGCGTGCATGCATGGTGCAGAGCGACGGACTCGGTCATCCCAAAATATAACTCGAACCAACTACCGAACGCGGCATCAAACCGCCTTGCTAGCTCCTAGCTGGCTGGCTCATATGATGCTAATTTCATTTGTTTATGTGTGTAAGGAGTACGGACGCAGAACTTTGCATTTCTAGGTATGGCTACACCTACTGTACAAATTATAGGGTATCGTCCCCAACAACGCGACGTAGGCACGCGCTTTGCCCGGGATACAACTTGGACGAGTATGTATAACTAAAGAACACGCTAGCGCGAACAGCTGCGCCATTGCAAAAGATATATAGTAAAATTCAAGGACAAAATAATGCCCCATGAAGAGGAAAGTCACATTGATTGAAGTGCGTACGCAAGCCGTTTTTCCGTGACAAAAGCGTGTCGTGCCAACGATGGAAGCGACAGCCACTAGTACGGTTGGGAAGTAGTACGTGATGACCATGCGTGCGCGCGACGTAGAGACGCTCGATGGGTCGGCCGGTCGAGCAAGTGGCCGCGATGTATCGGTGAAGCTACGGGGGTGGTCGTGGCACAGACACCGGCGCGCGGGGCCAGGATGCTTCTGGGTCGACGACGGCGTGCGCGCCCGGCAGACAGCAGGGAGGTGGATGACAGCGCCGCATGGAAGATGGAAGACTAGGGTCTGTCCAGAGATCCGCTGGTGCATGGGATCGAGCTGAACGCGCGCGCGTTGGTCCTCGGTCCGTCGATCGGTGCTGTCTACACCTTCCTCGACCCGGCATGCATGCCTCCACTCATCCACCCCGGCCAGGGCCAAGCTAGCCAATGTCAGGAGCAAACAGATCGATCGGCGTACGGCTGAACGGCTCATTTTTATGATAAGCATACATACCACTGCTCCGACTTGACTCTGACTGTAAAAGCTGTGCGACCTCGTATCTTTCCGTACTGCGCCTCTTCCATAGGTTTTGATATATTCCACGTCCGTCCCAACTAGGAGTAGAATAGTGCAACTTGCACGGCAAGTGGCGCGTAGGCGCTCCAACTAGGTGCGCTGGGTGCGGGCCAACACGTACGTGCCGTGCCGTGCCGGACCCGGAGCTAGCTAGGGCCGGGGGGCTCGTCCCGTGTGGACTTGCATGGCTCAACAGCTGCACAAACACGCCCCGTTCAATCATGTTAGGTCGCCATGCCACTTTTCTCGTCATCTCTGCCGAGGCTTGCCTGCTCAAATCCTTTTCTGACCGACGCCATTAAAAGCATACAGTGTACTACTATGCGCTTCCTGTATGCATGCACGCACATGCATGGATTAAAAACGGTCGGTGCACCACGTACTGCTCCGTACGCATGCGTGATACGGTACAACAAAGTGGCAGAAAACCATGACACGGATCGAGCACTGCTATACCACTTGGATCCACTCGAGCACCGTATCCGACTCTCCATCAATAAGATCTTGCGCGCACGATGGCCTCGGAAGCCGCGACGCCCCTTTCCGAGTCCTTGGTCTCGATCACATGGAGTGGGAGACTGTGCATGCATGCATGCATGCCATCGCCATGCCAGGTTCTCCAAACGAGCACACCACGTGGACCGCATCATTGGACTAGAGGAGCAACTGTCCATCGACCCAACTCGCCGTTTCGGACACATCCACGCGCCCCGTGACTGAAGCCCAGCCAGGCCCCGATAACCTATATATACCTACCTAGGAGTAGGCCGCTGTAGGTCAGTTACCGTGTCACTGTCTCACTGGATGCCCCCCTCTATCGATTACCTTGGTTTAATTTATGTTTCACTTACTCGTGGGTCCATCGTCAGCGGGGTGCAGCCTGTGAGCGGTGTTCACCATGTACCGACGGAAGAGGTGAGATAGGCGGCCCGGGACAACCTGCCACAGTCTGGAGTTAATTGCAAGGAACTATCACACTTCGACACGCTGTAACAAATCAGTATCACTATTCAATTTTTTTGCCATGCAGTATCAACTCTAAGCCTAATTGTTATAAAACGGTGTGACAGCCGTATAAGCGCGTATTGACCACGTATCAGACCTACCGGTCCCACTCGTCAGGTGCCACGGTGGCTTACCCGCACGCACCCACTCGCACCCGCGCGGTCACTCGTCCCAGCCGGCACGGTCGCACCATGTTGCTGGATCGGGTCGAACCCGACGAACCCTAGTTTCCTCTCCCCCTCCCTCGTCTCCCTCTTCCCTCTCAGGCGATGGCGGTGGCGACTCCCGGCGGCGCGGGCGGGTACGGAGACCTTCCTGGCCTCGGGCCCGTTGACCACTTAGGTCTGGACGACGTCGATGGCTCCAGTTCGTACTACTCCAGCGCAGACGGCGAGGATTTGGAGGAGGAGGCCGCGTTGTCCATGGAGGACCTGAAGCTGGCAGAGATATGGGTTGCCCACCCTAGCAGTAGCCATCAGTGGACCAGTGGAGCTGCTGGCGGCGTGCGGTAAGTCGTTCTCTTCTCTTGTATATTCCAAAATAGGGGGCTAGGGTTAGTTGCTCATGACAGTCTAAATTTTTGCTGTCAATTGTAGTTTGGATGATGCTGTTTGGGATGTTCGGATTCATTTTGGTGCACAACATAATCAGGATAGGAAGATATACAACTCAGATGTGACATTTCTGAACTTATATGCACTGATGCACACCCAAGATTATTCCTTCTTTAATGAACTGTACCACATGAAGAATTTAGGCAAAGGAGAGGAAAGAGAGCATGGGTTAGAGTTAATTGACACAAACATCAAACTGCAACAACTTAAGAAGGAATACGAGCATGGTTTAGTTCTGAATTTGCTAGTGAGGGCAACATCACCTTTTGCATGTCAGATAGAAGAAGATTTAGTGAGGTCAAACTATAGCAATGTCTGTCAGAGGAGAGAAGAAAATTTAGCAACTATATTGTATAAACCACGTGTTGTGTATGATCTCAGTGAGCCTGTAGTTCTTGTTGTTGATCAACAAGGTGTTGTTTTTCATAGTCAGTGCACACAAGAGAGCAGAAATTTCAGTAAGGGGAAGCTCAAATCTGTAATGGAGGAAGAGGCACTGCTAGAGGAGGGACATAATAACAGTGATGACTCTAAGGCTGCTGCATATGACAGTGGTAACAATCCTTTCTGCATGGAGAAGTACAGGATAATTGAAGACACGGAGATAATTGAGGGGAATAAACTAGCAGAGCAAGAAGTTGAAGATAAAGATTTAGATGAAGATTCAGATGAGGATTCAGAAGAGGAACAAGTACATTATGAGGGTGACACTGAGGTTGAGGACTTGTTTGAGATGGAGGAGGAGGAGAAGGAGTAGGAGAAGGAGGATGAGGTCAATGTTGTTGCAACAGAAGAAGGAGCAATGCCAAAACCTGCAAAAAAAGAGGAAGAAGCTGGTAGTTAGGAGAGGCCCTACTACTAGGACACATTCAAGTGTGTTGGAGGAGGTGCAACCTGATTTCATTCCTTCACCAGATGAAGAAGATGATGGGTTGCTGTTTGAGGATGAAGATGATGGACATGAGCCACTGTCATGTTCTACCTAAAGGGAGGAAGAGTAGGGCCAAGAAAAGGAAACCAAGGATCTGGTACAATGACAAACTTGAGCAACCACATCAGCAGTTATGTCTGTACATGTGCTTCAAGACTCAGCAGCAATTCAGAGATGCTTTGTTGAGCTTGCACATCACATAGGCCAGAGACTTCAGGTATCACAGAAATTCAGACCAAAGGATCATTGCCTGTTGTAAGCAAGAGCACTGCCAGTTTTGCATAGTTGCTGCAGTTATCAAAGGGGAGAAGACTTTTGCTATTAAGATAATAAGGCTGGAGCACACTTGCCCTAGGAGCACTGAGACATCTAAGATTAGTGCCAAGTGGCTTGCAAAGACCTATGAGTCATTGTTCAGGTCTGATCCAACCACCAGCATACACACTCTGATTAACAACTGCAATGAGAAGTATGGTGTTGATATGCCAAGGCACATGACCTATAGGGCCAAAAACCTTGTTGTGAAAGCTGTGCTAGGAGAGCACAAGAAGCAGTATCCCGGGCTTAGGGATTATGCTCAGATCATCATGGATACAAACCCTGGTAGTAGAGTTATAGTTGCAACAGTTACTCCAAGACCAACTACAAAAATACCACATCCAGGACCAAGGTTTCATGCTATGTTCTTCTGCATAAATGGAGCAAGGGAGGGACTTCTCAATGGATGCAGACCATTCATTGGTTAGTAATGTTTTATAGTTCTTTCTCAATGGATGTAGTGGTGCTTTATAGTTCTTTATACTTAAATATATAGTTTAGTAATGCTTTGTAGAAGTTTAAATTGTTCTTTGGTTGCAACAACATGTGTTGATGGATACTTTATTAAGCTCACCATTGGTGCTCAAATCCTAGCTGCCACTAGAAGAGATATGAATAATAATATTTTCCCACTTGCATTTGTTGTTGTTGGACAAGAGGACACAACTAACTGGTGTTGGTTTCTACACCAACTGAAGATATGTCTAGGAGGAGAAGTTGGCCAATTTGTGCCTTATACTATCATGTCTGATAGACAGAAAGGATGCATGCATCTTCCTGTTATGTTCTTACTTTTATGTTCTTCTGCATTAGCATGTTATGTTCTAGATGCAGTAGTATAGCAGCTAAGTCTAGCATGCTATGTGAACAGGGGCTACTAAATGCAGTAAACCAAGTTTTTCCAAATCGCCATCAAAGATTTTGCCTTAGACACCTCTATGCAAATTTCCAGAATGCTGGGTTTAGGGGGGAAGATCTTAAGAAATGCATGGATAATGCCAGCTATGGTTATAACCAACACAAGTTTAGCATTGCCATGAATGACTTCAAAAATGAGAGTGAGGAAGCTTGGAAGTGGCTAAGTGGAATACCTAAGCACATATGGGCTAGGCATGCTTTTGACACTAACTGCGAGACAGACTTGGTTGTTAACAACCTGTCTGAGGTGTTCAACAAGTACATCCTAGATTTTAGGAAAAACCTATTAGGACCATTGTCGGTGTCAAAACCGGCGGATCTCGGGTAGGGGGTCCCGAACTGTGCGTCTAGGCGGATGGTAACAGGAGACAAGGGACACGATGTTTTTACCCAGGTTCGGGCACTCTCGATGGAGGTAAAACCCTACTCCTGCTTGATTAATATTGATGATATGGGTAGTACAAGAGTAGATCTACCATGAGATCAGAGAGGCTAAACCCTAGAAGCTAGCCTATGGTATGATTGTTGTTCATCCTACGGACTAAAACCCTCTGTTTTATATAGACACCGGAGAGGGCTAGGGTTACACAGAGTCGGTTACAATGGGAGGAGATCTACATATCTGTATCGCCAAACTTGCCTTCCACGCCAAGGAAAGTCTCATCCGGATACGGGACGAAATCTTCAATCTTGTATCTTCATAGTCCGGGAGTCCGGCCAAAGGTCATAGTCCGGCCATCCGGACACCCCCTAATCCCGGACTCCCTCAGTAGCCCCTGAACCAGGCTTCAATGACGACGAGTCCGGCGCGCAAATTGTCTTCGGCATTGCAAGGCGGGTTCCTCCTCCGAATACTTCATAGAAGATGTTGAACACAAGGATAGTGTCCGGCTCTGAAAAATAAGTTCCACATACCACCGTAGAGAGAATAATATTTGTACAAATCTAATCTGCTGACGTACTCCGTAGCGTGACATCATGCCACAGCCAAGCCTTTATTCGAATCGTTTTACTGTTCCACCTCAGCGCGTTTAGCGAGGCGGTTTCCTTGGCACGTCTTGTCAAAGGAGAGATCATGTCCCCTTATTCCGGGATTCTCATCAATACGGGCGTGGGTAACCCAACCGCGCCATTAATCATGGCGCTTGGGAGATAAGCGAGTTTTACTAGGCTGGTGGGGGCACATAGTTTCGGCCGCCCATATAAGGGGATAAGGATCCACCCTTTCCATCTACGCCTTCTTCCTCCCTTGCTTATCCATTTCCGTGCACTCGAGCTCCAGCGCCCAAGTCCGCACTTCCCACCTCAGCCTTCTCCAACAATGTCCGAAGTGGGAGGTAGGTGGATGGCCTCCTCCGTCACGGAGAGGCACATCAAAAAGTTGAGGAAGGCCGGATACCTGTCTTACGACATTGCACACCGGCTCCCAGATGAGGGGCAGCTCATCCCCACCCCAGGCCCCATGAGAGGGTGGTGTTCCTCCGCCATTTCCTCCGCGGACTGGGCTTCCCTCTTCACCCATTTGTCCGGGGACTCATGTTCTACTACGGCCTGGATTTCCATGATCTGGCCCCGAACTTCATCCTCAACATCTTGGTGTTTATCATCGTGTGCGAGGTCTTCCTCCGCATCCAACCCCACTTCGGCTTATGGCTAAAGACCTTCAACGTCAAGCCGAAGGTCGTGGGCGGCCGGCAAGCAGAGTGCGGAGGCGCCATGGTGGGCAAGATGGCCAACGTCACATGGCTCGAGGGCGCCTTTGTGGAAACCATCAAAGGGTGGCAATCGGGGTGGTTCTACATCACCGAGCCACGTGACCCTGAATGGGCAGCGGCCCCCGAATTCCGATCTGGCATCCCCACACGGCTCACCTCATGGAAAGAGACGGGCCTATCGTGGGGTAATTCGGCAGAGGTGACCGGACTCCAAATCTGCGTCAAAGACCTAATCGACAGGAGGGTTAAACTTGTCACCGTAGTCCAGGTCATGCTCTTCCGTCGGATCCTCCCGTGTCAACGACGGGCTTTTAATTTGTGGGAATTTGACCCGGCCCAGCACCAAACTTTGTCCAGGCACTTCGACACAACGCACGGAGATGCCTGGAAGGTGCTTTTCAAGAGGTCCGAGGTTCACCCTCCCATTACCGAGGATCGCGGATTCTGCGCAAAGCGCCAAGCCAGCGCGGTAAGCTTAGTTTACCCATTACAGGGTACTTGTTTTTCATAGTTTGACTCTATGCGGGATCTAACCTCCCATTTCTTTAACAGGACTGGCAGAAGAAGGCCAGCCAGATCGACTGTCCGGCTCCTCTGCCCGAAGGTCCAGCAGACGCCCGCTTGGCAAAGCTGCTGGTTTCGGCACCTCACGTGGTGCCGGAGAAGAAGGCCAAGAAGAAGGCCACGGGAACTCGAAGGAGCTCCTGGTGCCTGGTGGAGTCAGACTCATCGCCCGACAACCCCAAAGCGCACTCCCCTCCAAAGACGAGGAGGAGGAAGAAGAAGCCTCTCCCCCTCCAACGGGGGGAGGAAAGAAAAGAAAGGCCGCCCCAACTGGGGAGGCCGGAGGGTCCAAGAAGGGGAAGACCCTTTTTACGGACTACGCCTCCGACGCCGAAGACGGCGGAGAGGAGTGGCCATCCAGGGACAAGCCCCTGGCAAAATCGTAAGTATCCGGATACCAAAATAACTCATGGCGCTGCTTTATTGCACAGTACCTTCTAACGCCGAATATAATCATGCAGTCCGCCCAAGGCTTAGCTCGATGATTCGTCGAGCGGCTCCCTGGATTCGTCTGATGTGAATAGTGCTTCACTCCCGACTGCTACCTTCCCTCGCCCTACGGACGATGCCGAGGTGGAGTCCCAAAAGGGGCTAAGCCAGGAGGTGGTAGTCCTGGAAGCGCCGCAAGGCGACCTCCCGGACTCCAGGCCCAAAGGGGATAAAACCTCGGAGGGATCTAAGTCCGGCCCTGGGCCGGACACTGCACCGGAACCTTCAGCGGTTCCGGAGTCCAGCAGGCGGCCCCCCCGCAAGAAGGGCAAGCCTACGACGCCGGCGACCGCCGTCCAACCGGAGGCGCCGGACAATTTGCTGGAGGTGCTTAACGGCGCTTCCATCGACGAGGAGCACCACACTGTTATGAGTGTGGTGATCCAGAAAGTTCAGTCCGCCAAGAGCGGGCCGACAGAAGCCTGTGCCAGCCTTCTAACAGGCTTTGAGGTATGTATTCAAAACATATAAAAATGTTACCGCATAGACAGTAGCCCCTGATGCTCAGTTTGGTGTTCGGAAAGAAAAGCCGGACTGATGATCTAAGAAGATATACGCAGTAATCTAACGTAAATATGTCAATATGGGAATGCAGGCTGCACTGCTGACCTCTGCCGCACTGACTGCGGTGGTCGATGCATTCAAGCAGAGCCTCGAGCGGTCTAAGAACGAGCTCGGCCGTGCCAAGAAGCAGCTCGAGGACAAGGAAGGTAGGTAGTACCTTATGTAAGTATATATAAAAATACCTGGTTGCAAATAGTGACAGGACCAACGTGAATGTTACAGGGGCCACAACCGAGGTGGCGACCCCGAAGGAAGCGCTGTCCAAGGCCAAAGACAATGCGGCCATGGAGCGCACTGAGCGAGAGAAACAAGAGGCGCAGGCGGCGGAGGTGCGGCAAGAGCTCAATGCTCTTGTGAAAAAACACAAGAGTTTAGAGCTTGACTCCAAGACTCGAGAGTCCGAGCTTGCCTCGGCACTTGAAAGCGCCCAATCTGCCAAGGCCGAAGCCCAAAAAGCCCTCCAGGAAATTGAGGCGATGAAGAAGATAGTAGCGGGTAAGGAATTCTTTATGCAAAGCAAGCATGTGAAGGTGAATTACTTGTTACTTACCCGAATCCGGAGCTCTCCAGGAGCATTCCCCGCAGTGTGTCCGACGCCGCCGCATTCTACCGAGCCGAAGAAGGGAGCTCGACGGAGAAGGTGTTCTGGTCCCAATATGCTGAGGCCGGACACCCGGTGCCCCTGAGCGACCAGCTGAAGCAGCTGGTCGAGCTCCATAAGGCAGCCGAACAGGCCATGAAGGGCCTTATAGGCCGGCTGTGGCCTGGGGAGGCCATGCCTAGGAGCTACTTTGGGCTGGTGAGGCGGCTGGTGGATGCTTGTCCATGGCTTGAAGTCATCAAGCGCTTCGTATGCATCGAAGGCGCTCGTAGGGACCTTGCCCGTGCTAAAGTGCACTAGGGCAAGCTGGATGCTGAGAAGCTGGTGACAGAAGGGCCACCGGAGGGGAAGGAGTATCGCAAGCCCGAGATGTATTATGAGGGCGTCCTGAAGGGTTCCCGCCTTGTGGCGAACGAATGTTCCAAGGATTTACTTTTTGAGTAAACTCGCTTGTGTTTATCCTGTGCGCTGAAAACTTATTCATATGCGCTAAGCAATGCTATTTGAATTTAAAATATTACCTTCTGTGCGGCCGTTTATTAAATCTGAGAGATGCAAGTCGTCGGCTTCTACCCCCATGCCACGAGTGCTGGGGTGTTCGGGATAAACCTGAGCGCTCTTGTTCCCATTCTTGGGTCCGTCTAGGGAGGCGCTCAGCACAACGAACAAGGCAATCGGACTTATAATGCTTTATCACTCTCACTTAGCCATAGAATTCTATAATTTTAAATTTCGGCGAAGCCCCTAGTATTCGGAAGACCGAGTTCGGGGCGCTATCCACGCCTAGGCCGGACAAAGCCAGCTCCTCACTCTAAGCGGCATAAGTCATTAGGGACTCGAAAAACCTCTCGAACAGCGACCGACTCTCGCCCTATCATGACGGTCAGTTTTAGCTTTCTCTACTGAGGTGTTAACCCAGCTCAACTGGGACACAATCACAGTAGTTCTCCCAGCACTACCTTAGCCGATATAGCGGAACGTAAGGTACCAAAACATGGGAGCCGGGCAAACCCAACTATTGACCCGAGACATGATTCGGAGCCGATGCATATAATGCTATAAGTTCGGGGTGCCGCACTCGTGAGAGTGTTCAGTCTTCTCACACCGTATTCTGGGGTACTTAAGCCCCTGGTGTATTGGCCGTACCAAAGTGTACGGTTGCATAATGTCATAACTGAACATATTTAGAAAATGAATGCAATAATAGACAAGAGCTATGTATTGTTTATTAAAGGGCTGCTATGAAAGCAGAGCGATACAAATAGTTGGATAAGCAAGAGATGGGATTATTTGACATGTCCCCCTCCAGGGGCAAGCTGCGAGACTTTAAGTAAGACAGGTATTTAGCTCATTATAGAGACCACCTGGGCATTCGACGTGGCTTGTTGTCTCCCTGGTTGTTGCATCGTGTGTTCGGCAATTGTACTGCCGGACAGGCCTTCCAAAAAGTGGAGTCCTGAAAGTAAAAAAAAAGAGAAATGACAAAATCGGGAGCCCCTAGTGCGGTTGAGCTGCATTCTGGGCGTGCCGTGGTTGTGCCCCTCCCCTTATGCCCATGGTATTTCCAGAGCATAATTATGTACGCGTGGTACTGGTTTTGCAATCTCGCGAGGGCTGGGGTTGGGGCCACACTGCTATGCTTACTCGGAATATGCCAGACGGTCTTGTTGTAGGTTACTTTGGGCACGCTTGACGGTGTCCGGACGTTTACCAGCCGGACTGGAGGATTGCCTTGAGAGGCTACTTTGTACTTCCGCCGCGAGGGCCGCCGTGTGTTCCTCTGTTCTCAGAGAGCGTTCGGTTTTCCATTGACCGTAATGACTCCTCGAGAGCCTGGCATCTTGAGCTTGAGGTATGCGTAGTGCGGCACCGCATTGTACTTTGCAAATGCGGTTCGCCCGAGCAGGGCGTGATAGCCACTGCAGAACGGGACTATATCGAAGATTAACTCCTTGCTTTGGAAATTATCCGGGGATCCGAAGACCACTTCGAGTGTAACTGAGCCTGTACAGCTGGCTTCTACACCTGGTATGACGCCTTTAAAGGTCGTCTTTGTGGGTTTGATACTTGAGGGATCTATACCTATTTTTCGCACTGTATCCTGGTAAAGCAGGTTCAGGCTGCTGTCGCCGTCCATGAGGACTCTAGTGAGGTGAAATCCGTCAATGATTGGGTCTAGAACCAATGCGGTGAATCCGCCGTGACAGATGCTAGTGGGGTGGTCCCTTCGATCGAAAGTGATCGGGCAGGAGGACCATGGGTTGAACTTTGGGGCGACTGGCTCCAACGCATATACGTCCCTGAGTGCACGCTTCCGCTCCCTTTTGGGGATGTGGGTTGCGTATATCATGTTTACCGTCCGCACTTGTGGAGGAAAACCCTTCTGTCCTCTGTTGTTTGGCGGCCGGGGCTCCTCCTCGTCATCGCTATGCAGCCGCTTGTCTCTGTTCTCGGCACTTAACTTGCCTGCCTGCTTGAACACCCAACAGTCCTTGTTGGTGTGATTGGCTGGTTGTTCGGGGGTGCCGTGTATCTGGCACGAGCGATCGAGTATCCGGTCTAAACTGGATGGGCCTGGAGTATTTATTTTCAATGGCTTTTTCCGATGACCGGGTTTAGAGCCTCTGAATCCGGCATTGACTGTCGTATCCTCAGTACTGTCGCCGTTAATGCGGTGCTTGTGCTTGTTGCGACGCGACCTGCCATTGTTGTCCTTGGTATCCGAGTTACCAGGGCTCTTGGTCATGTTATTGCTACGAGCTAGCCAGCTGTCTTTGCCCGCGCAAAAGCGGGTCATGAGTGTCTTGAGGGCTGCCATGGATTTCGGCTTTTCCTGTCCTAGGTGCCCGGCAAGCCATTCGTCACGGATGTTATGTTTAAAGGCTGTAAGGGCGTCTGCGTCTGGACAGTCGACTATTTGATTTTTCTTGGTTAGGAACCGTGTCCAGAATTGTCTGGCCGATTGCTCTGGCTGCTGGATTATGTGGCTTAGGTCATCGGCGTCTGGTGGTCGCACATAGGTGCCCTAGAAATTGTCGAGGAATGCGGATTCCAGGTCCTCCCAGCAACCAATTTACTCTGCTGGCAACCTGTTGAGCCAATGCCGAGCTGGTCCTTTGAGCTTGAGTGGGAGGTATTTGATAGCATGTAGATCATCGCCGCGGGCCATGTGGATATGAAGGAGATAATCCTCGATCCATACCGCAGGATCTGTTGTGCCATCGTATGATTCGATGTTTACGGGTTTAAAGCCCTCGGGGATTTGATGATCCATTACTTCGTCTGTGAAGCATAGTGGGTGTGCGGCGCCTCTGTACTGGGCTATATCACACGTAGCTCACGTGAGCTTTGCCTGATGTCTTTGGCCTGGCCGTATTTGCCATATCTGGTGTGACGGTTATCATCACGTGTCATGGGGCGCCCACGTGATCCATAGATTGATCTTATTTTCCTTTCCTTGTCCTCCAATTGGTCTCGCAGGTCTGGCACGTTTCCCCGTGCCTTGGTACTTTTTGAGCGGCGCTAGGGTGCGGCTTGAGTTGATGGCCGAAAGGCCTCTCTGTCGCGGCCACGGGGTGGCCGGTCGGCCGCATCATACGCTGGTGATGTAGGTTTAGTTGCTTCCTCCTCTAATTGGGGTAGCAGCCTGCGCTTTGGGTAGCTCTTGGAGGGGCGTTCGAGTTTGTACTCTTCGGCAGCGAGGACTTCAGTCCATCTGTCGGCTAGCAAGTCTTGGTCAGCTCTAAGCTGCTGCTGTTTTTTCTTGAGGCTGCTTGCCATGGCCATAAGCCTGTGTTTGAAACGCTCTTGTTCGACGGGGTCCTCAGGCACGACAAATTCGTCGTCGTCGAGGCTTGTTCATCTTCGGAGGGAGGCATGTAATTATCGTCCTTGACCTCTCTGTCTGCCGCTCTCTCATGAGGGCTGGCTTCTCCATCCTCCTGCGCTGAATCCTACTGGAGGGGGTTGTCTTCGGCACTGTCCGGGGTGTTATTGTCTCCGGTGCCGGAATCGCCGTTTTTGCTTTGGTGGGATTTCCAGCGGCGCCGCTGACGCCGACGCTTAGGCTGTTTCTTGGAGGGGTAATCCTCCATTGTTCCATCGCCATTCTCTTCTTTTGGGGTGTCCACCATGTATATATCATATGACGAGGTGGCTTTCCAGTGCCCTATAGGCGCTGGTTCTTGGTCGTCTCCTTCATCAGCGTCCATACCGTCGATGTCTTCGGAGTCGAAGTCGAGCATGTCGGTTAGATCATCGACAGTGGCTACGAAGTGGGTGGTGGGTGGGCTTCAAATTTCTTTGTCGTCCGCATCCCAACCTTGCTGACCATAGTCCGACCAGGGCTCTCCTGATAAAGAGAGAGACTTTAGTGAATTCAGGATGTCACCAAAGGGCGAGTGCTAAAAGATGTCCGCGGCGGTGAACTCCATGATCGGAGCCCAATTGGGTTCGATCAGAAGGGGCATGGAAGATTCGGAGTCCGGAAAGGAGTCCGACACCTTGGAGTCACAAGCTTCCCAAAGGACAAGACTGGTGTTCGGCTCGATCGCCGTAGGGATTGTAGCCCCCGAGGCGGTGTCCAACCATCCGTCCTCGATTGGCGCAGTCGGCTCCGAGCTAAGGGTCGGAGCGGACACCTGAGCGGCCTTCTGGACACTGTCCAGCGGCAGAGCTAGATCGTGCCCATCATGATAGTGCGGCACGCTCAGCTGCGGCTCGAATCCGTCAAAGATCAAGTCTCCGCGGATGTCAGCCATGTAGTTCAAACTTCCAAAGCTGACCTGATGGCCAGAGGCGTAGCTTTCAATCTGCTCCCGATGGCCAAGCGAATTGGCCCGCAGTGCAAAGCCGCCGAATACGAAGATCTGTCCGGGGAGAAAAGTCTCACCCTGGACCGCATCATTGTTGATGATCGAAGGAGCCATCAGGCCTAAAGGTGACGACACATAGGAACTCTAAATGAAAGCACCAATCTCAGTGTCAAAACCGTCGGATCTCGGGTAGGGGGTCCCGAACTGTGCGTCTAGGCGGATGGTAACAAGAGACAAGGGACACGATGTTTTTACCCAGGTTCGGGCCCTCTCGATGGAGGTAAAACCCTACTCTTGCTTGATTAATATTGATGATATGGGTAGTACAAGAGTAGATCTACCACGAGACCAGAGAGGCTAAACCCTAGAAGCTAGCCTATGTTATGATGGGTAGTACAAGAGTAGATCTACCACGGACTAAAACCCTCCGGTTTATATAGACACCGGAGAGGGCTAGGGTTACACAGAGTCGGTTACAATGGGAGGAGATCTACATATCCGTATCGCCAAGCTTGCCTTCCACGCCAAGGAAAGTCCCATCCGGACACGGGGCGAAGTCTTCAATCTTGTATCTTCATAGTCCGGGAGTCCGGCCAAAGGTCATAGTCCGGCTATCCGGACACCCCCTAATCCAGGACTCCCTCAACCATGATTAATGGTATTAAGGACTAGCAGATGGTGAGGTGGCATAGGAACAGAGAGAGAGGAAAAGCATCTCTGTGGGAGATCACACCACATTATGCTGAGAAGCTTGAGGAGGAAAAGGAAAGGGCTAGATTCTGCAAACCTATTCAAGCTGGTGTAAATCTTTTGCAGGAGACCAGTGGGCAGCAAACACATGATGTAAACTTGGAAGTTTATACATGTGGCTGCAGAAAGTGGGACCTGTCTGGCATACCATGCAACCATGCAATATCAGCAATTAACAAGGCAAAAAAATTTCCAAAGGACTATGTGTGCAATTTCTTCAAAAAACCTTTTTACCTTGCTCCATATGAACCAATGATATATGCAGTTCCTGGTGAACATGATTGGACAAGGACAAGTGGACCAGACGTAGAGCCACCCAAATTTCATGTGAAGAAGGGGAGAAGGAAAGAGAAGAGAATAAAGGGCAGATTTGAGGTTCCAAAACCAAAGGACAGTTCAAGAATGGCCACTATAACATGCAGCAATTGTGGGTTCCAAGGCCATAGGTACACCAACTGCAAGCAACAGTTAAGACCATAGTTGGCTATGAGTAAAAACAAGCATGTGGTAAACCCTTGTGAATTGTACTTGTTAATTGGTCTTCTTTCCTTCTATGTTTTTTGTGCTAAACCCTTGTGACTAACTAGCATGTTTCTTTGTACGTTTGCAAGGCACCTGCAAGATCAAGGAATGAAGCCACTCCACCTGCAAGATCAAGGAATGAAGATACTCTATCAGGATCACAACAGCCACCAAGGTCAAGGTCTGGTACTGCAAGATCTGCTTCTGCAAGATCTGCTACTACAAGATCTACTTCAAAATCTGCTAGAGGGCCAGCTAGTGCAAGTTCAAGATTTGCAAGGCCTTTCACTGCCCCAAGATTTGCTGCAGGAGCTTCATCTTCTGGTCCTTCTACTTCTGGTGCTCCTTCAAGTGTCCCAGGGAATTATACTCGCTTGATGTCATTCTTTACTGCCAGTGGTAACACTTGAGTGAGAGAATGTTGCTACTTTGGTCTGATGGAGTATCAGAAGATGTGAACTAAGTTATTTGTGCTACAAAACTGATGTATGTTCTAATGGAGTACTAAGTAGAGTCTGATGTGAAGTAAGTTATTTGTGCTACAAACCATGTATTTTCTGGTCATTTGTGAACATCTCATGCTCCTGTCAAGATATTATGCCTGCAATATTTGGTCATTTGGCACTTGTGAACAACTCAATGCTTTTTGTGTTGTTCATTTGGCATTTGTGAAACAACTCAATGCTTTTTGTGTTGTTCATTTGGCATTTGTGAAACAACTCAATGCTCATTTGGCACTTGTGAACAACTCAATGCTCCTGTCAATATTATGTCAAGAAACCATGCTCATTTGTCAAGAAATCATGCACAAACTAGGATGAGCATACCAAATATTTTTTACAAAGACACCTGACACATTACTAGGATCAACAACGGTAGGATTAAACATTCAGTTCCAGCAACAACACTAACTTGCATCTATCCTTAACAAGGATCAACTCACACTAACTTACAAGGATCAACTTGTCACTAACTTGCATCTTCAGTGCCAAAACAAGCTTTGTCTAAAGCACTGACCAGTACTAAACAGCTTACTGCAGCAGCATCTTGGCTGTCACAAAACCTACCACAAAGACAAGAAAAAGAAAGACAACATTCTGATATTTCCCGATGAGATCCATCTTAGTGCCTTCCTACGCAGCCTGCACCAGCAGAGCTTCTCCGGCTCATATGCCATTGGGCCCTCACGGTAGGGCACCGGCGAACTCGACTCGTCCCCTCTCCTTCCAGAGGCTCGACGGAAGCTGGGAGGCTGAGAACGACCCGAAGACCACGACATTGACATTGACTTGGACGCAGCCGCCACCGCCTGCGAGATCGCCTCCGCCGCCGGCCCACACAGGAATCGCCTCAACCGTCGCCTAACCCTAGTTTTTCCCCCAAATGCACAAACGGTTTCCTGTTCGCTCTCGCACATTGCTTTAATAACCAGGGCCACCACTCAGAGCAAACCCTATTGACAGTTTCCACGTCAGCGTTTTTTGGCTCTAATGTTTGATTTGGCCTCGTATTCGTTAGTTTACAGGAATAACTTGAGCCATCTAACAACCATCAAAGCAACATATTTCATCAGAGGTTCAAGAGGAGATATAACTTGAGCATTAGCTAAATAACATAGCATACTGGAGTTCAACATAACCATAGATTCTTACAGCCATAATAAATAGATTCTTACAACATTAGCTAAAGACCATAGCATAGTAGAGTTCAACATTGTTCACAACTACTACATCCATACATTACACTTAACTAAACCACACTTCACAAAATATTAGCAAAGCCTTCTATCAAAGCAACTTATATCATGATAGGTATGCCCTGCTTCATCAAACCAGATCATCTTCATCTACCTCATTCCTTCAAGATGTCATGGATCAACTTCAACTTATCTTTGCTCTTCTCCAGTGACTTGAACTGCACAACAAGTTGGGGCTTTAACTCATCCCTGCGTTTTATCAGATTCTCATGTCCCCTCTTGAACTACACATGCTCTTGTGTTAGTTTTTTCACCGACTGGGTGAGCTCATTAACCTGAATCTTTAAATTGTTGTTGCCTTCAACTAGCTTTTCCTTCTCTTTCAAATGATTCATCTTCACGTTCCTAATGACACTGCCTTGAGCTTCTACCAGGTTCATTAGCACTTTGTACTTCTCTTTCATCTTGAAGTTTTCTGCCTCTTTCTTCTCCATCTCATTCTTCATGTCAGACATAGCTGATGCAGTGGCAACCTCAGCTCTCTTCTCCTTAGCCTGCACATAGCTGAAATCCAACACCCTGTCCTCCTGGGAATTGAGAAGTTGATGGACATCTTCAACTACTTTGTCATAGTTGACATCCAGATTCCTTTTCTCTTCTTTAAGGTGGTGGATAGTAAGTGTACTTTCCAGGTTATCCTTCCTCCTAGAAGTCCTGTTGTCTTCAAAGATTTCCCAAAGCTTCAACAATGCATTTTGCATTGTGGGAGGCCACTCTGGGTCAACCCAAGCAAGGAAACCACAATTCACAGCTTCCTGCAATATAGCAAACACTTATATTGTTACTCTCTGAAGAATTACCATTATGACAGGGCACTTTTAAAAAAATCACTTTTAAAAAATCAACTAACAACATAAGAACAACAACCTATACATGTGGCCAACTAAACAATGCTACTTCTACTGCAACCTATACTGACTGACTTAAAAATTAGCATCTACATTGCCTCAATCAACTAATAGCACAAGCCTACACAACATGTTGCAGTGAGCTTCATGATAACCCACAAGTATAGGGGATCAATTGTAGCCTCTTTCGATAAGTAAGAGTGTCCAGCCCAACGAGGAGCTAAAGGTAGAACAAATATTCCCTCAATTCTATCGACCACCGATACAACTCTACGCACGCTTAGCGTTCGGTTTACCTAGAACAAGTATGAAACTAGATGTACTTTGTAGGTGTTGTTGGATAGGTTTGCAAGAATATAAAGAGCACATAAATATAAACTAGGGGCTGTTTAGATAAAGAAGCAATAAAGTTAGTATAGCGAGTGTGGAAAAGTGGTAGTAGGAGTTGTGAAATTGTCCCTAAGCAATTGACAAGTTTACTAGACCGATAGCAAGTTTTATGTGGGAGAGGCCACTGCTAGCACGTCATCCCTGACTTGGAATTCTATGCACTTATGATTGGAACTACTAGCAAGCATCCGCAACTACTAACGTTCATTCAGGTAAAACCCAACCATAGCATTAAGATATATTGCCCCCCCATCAATCTCGTATGCATCAATTTCTATGCTAGGTTGAAGCTTCTGTCACTCTTGTCCTCCAATACATAGTCCTATCAACATACAACTAACCCTATGGTGTGATCCACGCGCACGCTCATATGATGGGCACCAAAGGACAACAACATAACCACAAGCAAATTAAACCAATCATAGCAATTCACCAATTACCAAAAGGACAACAAAAATCTACTCACATTGGTAGGGAAGTTTTTTCTTAGGGTTTTCAGAACAACACGTAAAATCATATATTTCACATAAATTTCAAGCATAGCATTGCAAACGATGAATTTGATCCAGTAAAACTTTCCCTTTTTGAGATAACCGGTGTCGCACATAACAAGCATGCTCATCTAAAGATTTGCCCTCAACTAAGCTAGTTGGGGTTTCAGCACAAGCACATAGGGATCGAAGATGATCCAAGTATAAAGCTTCAGGAGTGTGATAGATTTTGAGTGGTTCTTCAACCATTGGTGTAGTAGGTACAACTAATTTTTTTGGTATTTTGCCTTTCCTACCCATAACTAAAGATAGAAAACAACTAAGAACAACAAATAAAAATTACTTAGTGATAAAGAAAACAAGCACACACAAGAATATTCACCCCACGCTATGACTCCCCGGCAACGACACCAGAAAAAGGTCTTGATAACCCACAAGTATAGGGGATCAATTGTAGCCTCTTTCGATAAGTAAGAGTGTCAAACCAACAAGGAGCTAAAGGTAGA
Organism: Triticum aestivum; assembly: GCF_018294505.1. Classification (NCBI taxonomy): domain Eukaryota; kingdom Viridiplantae; phylum Streptophyta; class Magnoliopsida; order Poales; family Poaceae; genus Triticum; species Triticum aestivum. The sequence continues at coordinate 640,941,073 of NC_057813.1, forward strand.
ACAAATATTCCCTCCAGTTCTATCGACCATCGATACAACTCTACGCACGCTTAGCGTTCGCTTTACCTAGAATAAGTATGAAACTAGAAGTACTTTGTAGGTGTTGTTGGATAGGTTTGCAAGAATATAAAGAGCACGTAAATATAAACTAGGGGCTGTTTAGATAAAGAAGCAATAAAGTTAGTATAGCAATTTACTACTTTACTAGACCGATAGCATGTTTTATGTGGGAGAGGCCATTGCTAGCATGCCATCCCTGACTTAGAATTCTCTGCACTTATGGTTGGAACTATTACCAACCATCCACAACTACTAACGTTCATTAAGGTAAACCCAACCATAGCATTAAGATATATTGGTCCCCCTTCAATTCCGTATGCATCAATTTCTATGCTTGGTTGAAGCTTCTGTCACTCGTGCCCTCCAATACATAGTCCTATCAACATACAACTAACCCTATGGTGTGATCCACGCGCGCGCTCATATGATGGGCACCAAAGGACAACAACATAACCACAAGCAAATTAAACCAAACATATCAATTCACCAATTACCAAAAGGACAACGAAAATCTACTCACACATCATAGGATGGCAACACATCATTGGATAATAATATGAAGCATAAAGCACCATGTTCAAGTAGAGGGTAGAACGGGTTGCGGGAGAGTGGAACGCTGTAGATAGATGGCGGAAGGTGATGGATATGTTGGTGAAGGTGACGGAGGTGTTGGTGTAGATCACAGTCATGATGATGGCCCCGGCGGCGTTTCGACGCCACCGAAAGCGAGGGGGAGAGAGCCCCCCTTCTTCTTCTTCTTCCTTGACCTTCTCCCTAGATGGGAGAAGGGTTTCCCCTTTGGTCCATGGTCTCCATGGCGTGGAGGGGGCGAGAGCCCCTCCGAGATTGGATATGTCTCTCTGTCTCTCTCTGTTTCTGCGTTGCTGATTCTGCCCTTTCACCGTTTCTTATATTATCGGAGATCTGTAACTCCGATTGGGTTGTCCTTTGGACACGATTTCTATCCCGATATTGGCTTTCTTGCAGCGAAAGAAGGGCAACAACCGCCTTACGGGGTGTCCACGAGGGTCAGGGGCGTGCCCCCTTGCCTCGTGGGCCCCTCGAGCATCGTCTCGCGTTGGTTCCACTTCCCAAAATTCACATATATTCCAAAAAAAATCTCCATCCAGTTTTATCCCGTTTGGAGTCTGTTTGATATGGATTTTTTGCGAAACAAAAAACATGCAACAAACAGGAACTGGCACTGGGCACTGGATCAATATATTAGTCCCAAAAATAGTATAAAAAGTAGCCAAAAGTATATGAAAGTTGTATAATATTGGCATGGAACAATCAAAAATTATAGATACGACGGAGACGTATCAGCATCCCCAAGCTTAATTCCTGCTCGTCCTCGAGTAGGTAAATGATAAAAAAGATAATTTTTGATGTGGAATGCTACCTAGCATAAACTTGATCATGTAATCTAATCATGGCATGAATATTAAGACACGAGAGATTCAAAGCAATAGTCTATCATTTGACATTAAGACAATAATACTTCAAGCATGCTAACCAAGCAATTATGTCTTATCAAAATAACATAGCCAAAGAAAGCTTATTCCTACAAAATCATATAGTTTGGTCATGCTTCATTTTCGTCACACAAAATGCTCCCATCATCCACAACCCCGATGACAAGCCGAGCAATTGGTTCATACTTTTTAACGTGCTTCAGCCTTTTCAACCCTCACGCAATACATGAGCGTAAGCCATGGATATAGCACTATAGGTGGAATCGCATATGATGATGGGGGTTACGTGGAGAAGAGAAAAAGGGAGAAAGTCTGACATCGACGCGGCTAATCAACGGGCTATGGAGATGCCCATCAATTGATGTCAATGCGAGGAGTAGGGATTTCCATGAAACAGATGCACTAGAGCTATAAGTGTATGAAAGCTCAAACTGAAACTAAGTGGGTGTGCATCCAACTTGCTTCCTCATGAAGACCTCAGGCATTTGAGGAAGCCCATCATCAGAATATACAAGCCAAGTTCTATAATGAAAATTCCCACTAGTATATGAAAGTGATAACTCAAGAGACTCTCTATATGAAGAACATGGTGCTACTCTGAAGCACAAGTGTGGTAAAAGGATAGTAACATTGTCCCTTCTCTCTTTTTCTCTCATTTTTTCTTTTTCTTTTTCTTTTTCTTTTTTTCTTTTTTTGTAGGCTTCTTTGGCCTCTCTCCTTTGGGTGGTGGGGGGGGGGGGGCTTCTCTGGCCACTTTTATTTTGATAACCTCACATGGGACAATGTTCTAATAATGATGATCATCACACTTTTATTTACATACAACTCAATATTACAACACGATGCTAGAACAAAGATATGACTCTATATGAATGCCTCTGGCAGTGTACCAGGATGTGCAATGATCTAGCGTAGCAATGACATCAAAAAATGAACAAGCCATGAAAACATCATGCTAGCTATCTTACGATCATGCAAAGCAATATGACGATAAATGCTCAAGTCATGTATATGATGATGATGGAAGTTGCATGGCAATATATCTCGGAATGGCTATGGAAATGCCATGGTAGGTAGGTATGGTGGCTGTTTTGAGGAAGATATAAGGAGGCTTATGTGTGATAGAGCGTATCGTATCACGGGGTTTGGATGCACCAGCGAAGTTTCACCAACTCTCAAGGTGCGAAAGGGAAATGCACGGTACCATAGAGGCTAGCAAATCGTGAAAAGGTAAGAGTGTGTATAATCCATGGACTCTCATTTGTCATAAAGAACTCATAAACTTATTGCAAACGTTTATTAGCCCTCGAAACAAAGTACTACTACACATGCCCCTAGGGGGATAGATTGGTAGGAAAAGACCATCGCTCGTCCCCCGACCGCCACTCATAAGAAAGATAATCAAAGAAACACCCCATGCTTCAAATTTGTCACACAACGGTTACCATACGTGCATGCTACTGGACTTGCAAACCTCAACACAAGTATTTCTCAATTTCACAATTAATCAACTAGCACGACTCTAATATCACCACCTTTATATCTAAAAACTATTGTAAGGAATCAAACATATCATATTCAGTGATCTACAAGTTTTATGTAGGATTTTATGACTAACCATGTGAATGACCAATTCCTGTCATCTCTCTAAATAGATATAAGTGAAGCAAGAGAGTTTAGTTCTTTCTACAAAAGATATGCCCATGCTCTTACAAATATAAGTGAAGCAAAAGAGCATTCTACAAATGGCGGTTTTCTATGTGAAGAGACACATGCAATCCAAACTTCAAATGATATAAGTGAAGCACATGAAGCATTCTATAAAGCCATACTCAAAAGATATAAGTGAAGTGCAATGAGCATTCTATAAATAAACCAAGGACTATCTCATACCAACATGGTGCATAAAAGAAAAGTGAAAACTAAATGCAAAAGACACTCCAAGATTTGCACATATCACATGAACGAAACGAATCCGAAACATACTGATACTTGTTGAAGAAAGATAGGATGCCTTCCGGGGCATCCCCAAGTTTAGACGCTTGAGTCTCCTTGAATATTTACTTGAGGTGCCTTGGTCATCCCCAAGCATAAGATCTTTCCTATCCTTCTTTTCCTCATCCTGAGACCTTCTCGATCTTCGAACACTTCATCCACACAAAACTTCAACAGAAAACTCGGTAAGATCCGTTAGTATAATAAAGCAAATCACTACTCTAAGTAATGTTGCAAACCAATTCATATTTTGTTTTCGCATTGTAGATACTGTAATATAACTTTTCCATGGCTTAATCCACTGATAGAAATTGATAGTTTTATCAAAACAAGCAAACTATACATCAAAAACAGAATCTGTCTTAAACATGGCAGTCTATAGTAATCTGAGCATTCACCATACTTTTGGTACCCCAAAAATACAGCCAAAATTAGGAAAAATAAATAATTTGTAAATAAAGGCAGTGCAAAAAGTTTCAGAACCGTTTGGCATTCTAGTAAAAAAATGTAAAATCACGCACTACAACCAAAGTTTCTGTCCTGCACCACACAAACCAACAAGCATTGTAAATATCCTAAAGGAAAACCTTGGCACATTATTTTTATATTACAATGGAGTTGTACAAGGGGATAATTATTTTTAATGAAAAGTTTCTGTAATCAAGATTCACAAAGTTTTCGTGAGCATGAACAAAGTTCAAGGCTAGCTCCCACTTTAACAATGCTCGTCTTTCTCACTTTCGCTTTTCTTTTTGAAAAAGTTTTGGGTTCCCCTCTTTATTTTTTAATTTTGTAGACTATATAAAAGCACTCAACAGAAATAAATGACTCTCTAAAACTTACGGGTTGTCTCCCTGGCAGCGCTTTCTTTAAAGCCATTAAGCTAGGCCTATAGTGCTCAAGTAATGGATTCACCCAGATCCCAAGGTATATCAAAGCCAATTTTAATTAGCAATGATTTGTGATTTAGTAGTGAGCACAAAGTAACATATATCAAGCAATAACGAAGTCTAACTCTCTTCCTATGCATCGGCATGTCATAAAAGAACAATTCATGCACACCAAGTAAAGGCCAATGCATAGTATAAGCAGTTTCTTGCAATTCTATCGTGTTGGAAACATAAAGAGGTGGAGATGTAGTTCCTATCTCATAATAATTGCAAGTTGGAGCAGCAATCACATGCATATTATATCTATGAAAATCATCATGTGCAACGGTAAAATGCAACCCATCAACATAATCCTTAATAAGAGCAAACTTCTCCAATATAGTGTAGTTTGGAGAATTCGAAAAGATAATAGGACTATTATGTGTGGGTGCAATAGCAACAATTTCATGTTTAACATAAGGAACTATAGCAAGTTCATCTCCATAAGCATAATTCATATTGGCATCTTGTCCACAAGCATAGCAAGCATCATCAAAAAGGGGTATTTCAAGAGAATCAACGGGATCATAAGAATCATCATAGCAATCATCCTTCGGCAAGCATGCAGGGAAATTAAACAATGTATGAGTTGAAGAGTTACTCTTATTAGAAGGTGGGCACGAGTGATCAATCCGCTCTTCCTCCTTTTGTTCTTCGCTCTCCTCCTCATCTTTTTCATCCAATGAGCTCACAGTTTCATCAATTTCTTCTTCCATAGATTCCTGCAAAATATTAGTCTCTTCTTGGACAGCGGAGGAGTCCCCAATATATGGTTTAACATAGGCATTAGAAACATAATTATCATAACAATATTAAAGTATGGCAAAATTTTAAGATTTGTAAAGAGTAGCACCATACTTTTCAATCAAACAAGCAATTTCATAAGCACCCTTAAAAGCAACAAATTCTTCAATTTGTTGAACATCATAGTAATTATAAACACTCTTAACATACGAAGATACGATTCCATTATCGCTAAACTCACATTGGTAGGCAAGTTTTTTCTTAGGGTTTTCAGAACAACACGTAAAATCATATATTTCACATAAATTCCAAGCATAGCATTGCAAACGATGAATTTGATCCAGTAAAACTTTCCCTTTTTGAGATAACCGGTGTCGCACATAACAAGCATGCTCATCTAAAGATTTGCCCTCAACTAAGCTAGTTGGGGTTTCAGCACGAGCACATAGGGATCGAAGATGATCCAAGTATAAAGCTTCAGGAGTGTGATAGATTTTGAGTGGTTCTTCAACCATTGGTGTAGTAGGTACAACTATTTTTTTGGTATTTTGCCTTTCCTACCCATAACTAAAGATAGAAAACAACTAAGAACAACAAATAAAAATTACTTAGTGATAAAGAAAACAAGCACACACAAGAATATTCACCCCACGCTATGACTCCCCGGCAACGGCACCAGAAAAAGGTCTTGATAACCCACAAGTATAGGGGATCAATTGTAGCCTCTTTCGATAAGTAAGAGTGTCAAACCAACAAGGAGCTAAAGGTAGAACAAATATTCCCTCCAGTTCTATCGACCATCGATACAACTCTACGCACGCTTAGCGTTCGCTTTACCTAGAATAAGTATGAAACTAGAAGTACTTTGTAAGTGTTGTTGGATAGGTTTGCAAGAATATAAAGAGCACGTAAATATAAACTAGGGGCTGGTTAGATAAAGAAGCAATAAAGTTAGTATAGCGAGTGTGGAAAAGTGGTGGTAGGAGTTATGAAATTGTGCCTAAGCAATTTACTACTTTACTAGACCGATAGCATGTTTTATGTGGGAGAGGCCATTGCTAGCATGCCATCCCTGACTTAGAATTCTATGCACTTATGGTTGGAACTATTACCAAGCATCCACAACTACTAACGTTCATTAAGGTAAACCCAACCATAGCATTAAGATATATTGGTCCCCCTTCAATTCCGTATGCATCAATTTCTATGCTAGATTGAAGCTTCTGTCACTCGTGCCCTCCAATACATAGTCCTATCAACATACAACTAACCCTATGGTGTGATCCACGCGCGCGCTCATATGATGGGCACCAAAGGACAACAACATAACCACAAGCAAATTAAACCAAACATATCAATTCACCAATTACCGAAAGGACAACGAAAATCTACTCACACATCATAGGATGGCAACACATCATTGGATAATAATATGAAGCATAAAGCACCATGTTCAACTAGAGGGTACAACAGGTTGCGGGAGAGTGGACCGCTGTAGATAGATGGGGGAAGGTGATGGAGATGTTGGTGAAGATGACGGAGGTGTTGGTGTAGATCACGGTGATGACGATGGCCTCGGCGGTGTTCCGGCGCCACCGGAAGCGAGGAGGAGAGAGCCCCACTTCTTCTTGTTCTTCTTCCTTGACCTTATCCCTAGATGGGAGAAGGGTTTCCCCCCTGGTCCATGGTCTCCATGGCGTGGGAGGGGTGAGAGCCCCTCCGAGATTGGATCTGTCTCTCTGTCTCTCTCTGTTTCCGCGTTGCTGATTTTGCCCTTTCACTGTTTCTTATATCCCGGAGATCCGTAACTCCGATTGGGTTGTCCTTTGGACACGATTTCTATCTAGATATTGGCTTTCTTGCGGTCAAAGAAGGGAAAAAACCGCCTTACGGGGTGTCCACGAGGGTCAGGGGCGCGCCCCTGCCTCGTGGGCCCCTCGAGCATCGTCTCACGTTGGTTTAACTTCCCAAAATTCACATATATTCAAAAAAAAATCTCCGTCCATTTTTATCCCGTTTGGACTCCGTTTGCTATGGATTTTCTGCAAAACAAAAAACATGCAAAAAACAGGAACTGGCACTGGGCAATGGATCAATATGTTCGTCCTAAAAACAGTATAAAAAGTTGCGAAAAGTATATGAAAGTTGTATAATATTGGCATGGAACAGTCAAAAATTATAGATACGACGGAGACGTATCACTTCAGTACTAATAAATAACTAAACTATGAGCTTCTCCACTGCCAACTAAGCTGCTTCCCATATATATATTACAGTGAACATAAGCATCAAAAGCATAAGCATCAGAACTACTAATAAATAACTAAACCATATATATATATATATATATATATATATATATATATATATATATATATATATATATTACAGTGAACATAGCCAACTAATCATCAGTACTATAAGCATCAAAACTACTAAATGGTAAACAATGTGATTCATCATCAGTAGTAGTAACTATATTAGAGTGAACATGAGAGAGCATCAATCTTACAGGCTAAGCACAAACTAGAAACCTCCTGCCCGTCTCACATGATTCAAAAGCTACATGGCGCTCAGTTGGCAGCCGATGCTCCACGCAGAGCCCCTCCAGTGCCATCTCCAAGCCATTGTAGTCTTGGTCTTCAATGCTAGCAGGAATCTACAAGGAGCAAATCCTCAAATCAGAAAACCAGATCATCAAATCCCCAAATCACCTAACCCTAACCCTAGCTCTACCACTGACCTGATAATGCATCCCGTTGTCGGAGGAGGAGATCTGCAGGCTGGACAAGTCGTCGCTGCTCTCATCCTCGAAGACCATGGCGCGGCGGCGGTGGTGGACGCGGCGGTTTGCGCGGCGAGCGGCGGCGGCAGCTGGAGAGACGAGGGCGATGGGGCGAGGAGAGGGACAGAGTGCGGCTAGCTTCGGTTGGGTTCGACCGGACCAGGCTACATGGGGCGACCGAGACGGCTGGTGCGAGTTACCGAGCGGGTGCGTGCGGGTAAGCCACCGTGGCACCTGACGCGTGGGCCCGGTAGGTCAGATACATGGTCAATACGTCCTTATACGGCTGTCACACCGTTTTGCAACACTTAGGCTTAGAGTTGGTACTGCATGGCAAAAAAATTGACTAATGGTACTGATTCATTACAACGTGCCGAAGTGTGGTAGTTCCTCGCAATTAACTCCATAGTCTGTGGCTACCAAAGGCGAGGCAATTAGGCAAAAGTGGTGTCTTTTTTCTTTGAACACAGTGGCAAAAGTGGTGAGTCGGAGCGCCTATGGCTGTGGGGCCGTTCAGCAAGCTCACTGGAGCCTCCAGGCCGTCGTGTGTGTCCTTTATATGTACGGTCACGAGCACGGTTTACGTGGAGTAGGAGCACATTCTTACCGCCGGGTTCGCACAGTTGGTTATTCATCTCAACTAGGATGAGTAATTTACATGGGACAGTTAAGATATGTGTGAGCTCCCCTTCCGATCTACTCTCCTCGCCATGGATTCGAGGAACTCAAGCTAGAATTTTTAATTTGGTAGAAAAATTCCTCCCAACAACCCACACCACTATTCGATTACAAACAAACAAGTCACGGCCACAGCCGTCCAGATCCTACCCGAAGGAACACACAACAAACACAACGGCTATAAGTACAACTATCAAACCCAACTTGGGTTGTCCAACCACTACGGTGGCTTCCTGGGTCGGATAGACTTGGGTCGGCCTTCCTCTCTTATAGATGAGTTGTCGACAACAGCTGGACCAGCAACAATTGCTTTAGTAGCGTCACTTTGCTTCATAACCTGAACTGGAAGTTTCAGACTCACCAACTGCAGCAGACTGGAGTTGCTCAATCAATTATTGGACAAAATGCAACTGAACAATGGACTTACACACATGTTCTTTGGAACATTCCTCACCACAAACAAAACATAAACCCTTAGACTTCCTATAATTCCTCAGGGCAGACCATTTTTCATCGGTGTTAACAAGTTTAGGAGTTTCGGCAACCCTGTGGTCGTCCACACTGTGCCCCTTATAAGAAGAAGACAGAGTAATTCCTGCAGTTTTCCAAGGATAAGTCGTGTTCATGGGAATAAGCCCTTCTCCAACCTCCTCATGCAACAATGCAAGCTCATAACCTGCATCTAAATCTTTAGGTTTCTGTAATGCAACAGCAATACGAACTCCAGTCTTAAGACCATCCAAAAACGAGTGCTGTAATATAAGCAATTGGGTGCATCCTCGTAAGAGGTTAATTGATCGTACAACTCAGCAAAACATTCGACATAATCTTCAACTTGAGCAATGCGAAATAATTTTCTGAGTAACGTTTGATGTTGATTAGAGCCAAACCTGCTGCCGAGGCGCTGAACAAAATTCAGCCCAACTAGTAGAAGGCATACGACACTGTACTGAATTGAGCCAACCAGCAGCAGGGCCTCTGAAGTGAGCAGTGGCCAGAGCAATCCAACGATGAATAGGAGTGCTCCATAGCTTGAATTGATCCTCGCAATGATTTTGCGAGACACGCAGGTTATTTCCATCGAATTTGGGCATTTCCAGATGCAGAGGAAAAGACTATGGTTCAGAAAAATGCATTGCACAGGGAGAACTCAATCAGGAACAAGGATTAGATTCCCGCGCACCCCTGACCAGAGGAGACACATACACATTATGAGCCTCCCCCCCCCCCCCCCCCCCCCCCGGGAGTTCCTGTTCAATGCCAAGGGTGCCGGAGGTGGGCTTGCCACGGCCAAACCCAGTGGTGCGCGAAGTCGAACTCCCATCAACCTTGAGTTAGTCTATCTGGTTGAAACTACTATGCTTTCAATTCAAGCTGACCCACCTATATGATACTTACACCTTCTGGTGTGTATTCTATTAGGTCTTTGTATAAGCTAGTTAATGTTGGTGGTGCTTCCTGTGACATAAAAGATTGTGTTGGAAAATTAATTTACCCCTAATATTCACGTGTTTGCTCTTGCATAACACAAGTTTGACTAGGGAAAACCTAGCTAAACGACGCCTTGTGACTGATCCTACATGTGTGTTTTATGCTGAAGTTGAAACCATCCAACATCTCTTTATTGATTGCATAGTTGCTGTGGAAACTTGGAAGATAATTGCTAGCACCCTTGACATTCATGTTCCTACATCTTTTAAATGTGATGTTGTAAACCTGGTAACTCCTGCTGCCTTTTGGGGCTTATGGCTTCTCTGTAATGATTTTGTCTTCCAGGATCAAAATGGCAAAGCTTGCGATGCATCCTGAATTTGGTAGGCTCATTGATCAATCGATGAAATATTTTGTGCTCCGATGTCCAGGCTGCTCTCCTCCGATGTTTAAGGCCGCTCAATCGATACCTCGCGCAATTCCTTAGAATAGCTAGGCGTACTTAGAGCATCTACAGCTGGACTTGGAGCATCTACAGCTGGACTTGGCAAATCTGACTCCTGAAACGCTCGCGGACGCGCCGGGCGCGTCTGCGGACAGTGACAGGTCATGCCTCAAGAAATGCATTTGACATCCGGATACCTCAAATTAAAAATCTCAAATCCATATTATTACATGCAACGTGAAACATAATGTAAGCGGAGCTCGCCCGGTTCTACTCCCCGCTCACCCGGCTCCGCCCTGGCCATGACCGGCGGCCGGCTGCGCTCCTCAGAGTATTGGCCCGGACGCCGGCAAGGTAGAGTACGGCATGGGACACCAGCAGGCTCACGGGACTCAAGCCGCCGCCGTCTCGCATTCTCTACTCTTCCTCATCGAAGCCAGGAACCCGAACGGTGCCGGTGGACGTCAGATGTTGGGGCGGGAGGGAAACCCCTTTCATTTGAAAAGAAAAAAAAAGTTTACACACAAGTTTTTCTAACGTATTACTTGTCCTCTTTTTTTTTTTTTTGCTCTGATCCCTATAGTTAGCTATTGAACGAATTAAGAGGAATTGATACAATGTAAACTATACAAGTTGGCAGAGTCTGTGCATTCTTGGTCACCGAAAGGGTGAAAATAGAGATACCATTGCTCTTTCTCGTCATGCATGTCAGGCGCTGCACACCGGCATGCAGCGACCCAACACGGGCGCTGCATTGTGCATTGCACTGTTGTGAAAATGGGACGTTCAATTTGCCCTGGCTCGCTCAGTCCATCGACGTCCTCCACGTACTAGTTGATTTTGATTTGGCCTGAGGCATGCCATGTGCTCCTGCGTGGAAACAAAGGCCTCAGGCATGCGTGGTATGTCCGGCAGGCTGATCAAGCTAGCTCCGCCACAGGCTCGGGCCGAACGTAACATGCATCGTCCGGTTAGCTATGACTAGCACGGCAAGAAGAAACGTGCTAATAAAAGTGGGCCGTACGTACCGGTCGTACCTGCTGCCGAATTCAGTTTCACCCGTCGACCGTCATTCCATTTTTCCGACTTGCATTGAGTAAGCGATCGGCTGGCACGTACTTCAGTCTTCAGCGCTCACATGCATGGCAGATGGCACTACACGCTAGTAGAAAAAGGGCCTTTCGTTCCGGTTTGTAAGGGCCTTTAGTTCTGGTTCTGGAACCGGGACTAATAGGTCGTTACTAAAGCCTTTGACCTTTAGTCCCGGTTTTGGGGGGTTAATTTCAGGTGTTTCATATATTATGTTAGCTAGCTAATTAATAGAGAGAAGTGTCTTCTCTTATCTCCGTGCTTGGTCGACGCTATGTACTATACATATAGAGAGGACTAGACACGCTAGCTAGTAAGCAAATGAACGAAACAGAAGATCGTCATGAACAGATGCATACAAAGAGAAGTGATATCGAACACCTCTCCTTCTCTGAGAGATTGATCGAACAACAAGTTCTCGTATATCTATCCGACGCTTCTGGCTACATATATACAATATAAGTATCTCTTACAATATAATCTCCTAATTAAAATCGAACTGATTAGGGTCCACATAGTATTCTCCTTCTTTAGCGATCAGGTGGTCAAGAAATAATGCCGTCAATTCCTCTTGAATTCCTCGCATACGATCTGGTGGTAGGAGTTCATCCCGCGTCTGAAATATCTAATTTGAAGAAGGGGGTCAATGCATATATATGAATAAATGAAACTGAACACAAATGATGATAATAAAACAAAATTGTGAATATTATTATTTACGCACTTCATATTGTTTGTCAGAGTAGCCCCGCTCACAGGTCGTGTGGCGGATGGACTCGCAGATGTAGTATCCACAGTAATTATTCCCTTGTTCCTGCCACAACCACTTTACAAGAAATAGAGGTCAATCAAACTGATAATTAGCAAGCATGCTAAATGGTATTGATAAAACTAGCGCTTGAATCAGTAGGAGATGCATGGAACATGCTACTATAGTACTTAGTTTTGGGTGTCTAAATTCCAGCTTCTTCGGCAGTCCCGGAGTTTTTGAGGTGAATTTTTTCCAAACCCTGGCAGACAAAGAAAACAATTACTTGATATCAGTAAATGAACAAATTGAAGTTGACGATATGGTGCGATAATGATCGATTTAACTTACCTCTCTAGAATTTCAGTCATGTCCGCATACTCCTTAGGATCTTTTCGTCTCGAGTCTAAGACGGTTACTAGTCCCTGCTCAAGCTTAATCTCTATGAGAATATAGTGGAACCTGCGCACACATGCATAACTCATCAATTACATTACTATAACCTCGACTAATAAGGGAAACCGAATATGCACAAGACAGTAACACTCACTTGAATTCGTAAGGGAAGAGTATTATAGCTTTGTTTTGATTTAATACAAACGATTGTAGCAGCTTGGCCTCGGTATCTTTGGCCTGAAATTTAACCATATATGCATGTATGATATTTGTGTTAATGAACCCAATATCACCAATTTGTCATTTCTTCAATTCGGCGATCTTCGATCTGCATAATATAGCAGTGAGGATAGTTAAAAATACATGCAATGAAAGAGCTGACCTATATATAGAGACTTAATGAAATAAGTAGTACTACTTACAGGCAGTAGCAAGTGATCATTAACTTATCGAGGGACTTTAGATTGAAAAACTCGAAGAACTCCTCAAATGGAACATTCAATAGTTCAATTCCAACGAGGTCATGCTCCTCTCTAACTCTCAGCGTCAAAATATTCCTCCCCTCAGACTCTCTGCAGGTTTTCATATACAAATCATGGAATCTTTGCATCATCGTTGTTAGAGATCTTTCATCTTTGACGAGAGGCTTCCCGTACACGTATTTGTGTTCGTCCACCTCCAAGAAATCGAAATATGCATCATCGGGCAGGTAATCTCCAAGATCGTTATAACCGGGCACCATTATCCCGACCGGATGATTCGCGACGATGCTAGACACCTGGAGCGGGGGCAAAGATTTATTCACTTGTTCGCCGAGCTGGGCAACTTTTTTCCCAGCTCGTCGTTCTGCTAACCTTTGACCACTGCCAATACTTCCCGACCGCTCCGCTTCGACTAATGACTTTGTAAGAATGCGCTCATAGTTGTCTTTCACCGGAGACTTTGGTGGTTTCTTCAGGGCAGCCAGAGTACGCTTCACTTTTACCGGATCTATCTTCTCCTCCGGAGGTGGATTTTTCTTTGCTTTCACTCCTTCAAAGAAGTTGGTCACTTCGGCTTGCACGATCTTCACGTTTTCCTCCTGGCTTCTCTCGTATGGTAACTTCTCTGGAGTCTTCAGAGAAGGACCGTATCTGTATTGCCTGCCTCTGGCTGTACTGCTAAACGGCGGAGCAGACGAAGCGACTGCGGCTGTCTTTCCTTTCTTACGAGGCGGAGGAGAAGGACGACGCGCCAGAGCAGCCGGAGCGGCGGCGGGTCTCTTTCGCCCTTGTTGACAAGGTGGAGAAGGAGGAGGCTGGCTGCTCGGGCGCGCCGGCGCAGGCGGAGAAGGAGGCGGAGTGCCGCCACACGCCTGAGAAGGAGGCCGAGTTCCCTCATCCACTACTAGGAATAGGCCTACTAATGGCGCACCGGTATTGCCTACTAATGGCGCACAACCGGTGCGCCATTAGTATCACGCCACTAGTATTTTTTACTAATGTCGCACCACTAGTGTGCCATTAGTATCGCAGTGCGCCATTAGTTTTGCCCACAGTGCGCCACTAGAGTCTGCTATACTAATGGCGCACCACATGGTAGTGCGCCATTAGTAACAATTTTTTTAATTTTTTTTCTTAATCTCAGGTCACTATTTCACATACGAGATATCCAACACATATATATATACAACAAGCATCCATATAACAATCATAGCCAACACACAAGTTCCATCATATATACATACATAGCCAACACATAGTTCCATCGTTACATATTACAAAAGTTTCACATTGTTCATCCAACACCGTTATCCATCAATTCACAAAAGTTTCACATTGATACAAAATAAAAACACAAATGGAAAAGAAGCACTCCATCCATGCAAGCTTCCGTGAATTAAATTAAATCTGTAAAATGATAAACAAGAAGTAAGAAGAAGAAGAAGAAGAAGACTAGAAGAATACTAGAAGAAGAAGAACACTAGAAGAAGAATAAGAAGAATTTTCGAAAAGAAGAAGAATAAGAACAAGACTATAAGCTTATTATGTAAACTTGATCATTTTGTGCTAACATAAGTAATTTTGGAGCTAACCTATAGGAAACTAAGCATATAAGCTCTAAGTTAGCATATTAGAGCCAACTTAGGTAAAATGAAGCTAACCTATAGGAAACTAAGCATATTAGAGATAACATAGGTAATTAAGTATATATATATCATTTTGGAGATCTGACATACCTGACAAAGTTCAGTTCGCATGCATTGTTCTTCTCCTTCTCCTTCCTCAGCCTGATGCGCCAAGAGCGGCGAGGCGGTGGAGGCAGTGGGATGTAGTCTTCTACCACAATTGGCGTGGTCATGTCGCCCAGCTATGGGATCGCCGGCGCCACCACCGGTGCATGGTCATTATCAGGCACCACCACCATCGCGAGGCCACCTTCAGGCACGAGCATCGCTAGGTCATCCTCAGCCACCTCCATCTCTTGCCCATGGTTAGCCACCACCATCTCTTGCCCATGGTCAGCCACCACCATCTCTTTCCCTTGGTCAGCCACCACCAGCGCTAGGTCATCCTCAGCCTGATGCCCATCGTCATCCTGCAGCTCCTCATCCCCACTCTGCTCCTCTTCTCCCACACTCCAGTCCGGATCATCCTTCTTGTTGTCTATGCTACTGCCAGAATCGCTGCTGCTTTCGCTACAGCCAGAATTGCTGCTGCTTTCGCTACATCCATAGTCGCTGCTGCTTTGGCTGTAGCCAGTGTCGCTGCTGCTGCTTCCATTACCTGTCCAAATGCAACAATGACCGTTAACAATCGATGTGAGACAAAGCCAAATGTAGAGGAATAAGAAGAGGCAGAACGTACTGGCATCATCATCGTCAGCGTAGCGCATGCGACACATAGTCGCGTTGAACACCTTCACGATGAGCATGGTGGCGTCGTCGTCGTACCTGAAGAGAAGGAAGTACCCCACCCGCAGTTCGTAGGCACGGTAGAACTTCTCCCACCCACGAGATGAGTACATGTGGCCCTCCTTGATCACCAACTCCACATCCCACTGCCTGCGAAACCCGCTGCCGGCCTGTCGCACTTCACATTATTTGGCGGATCTTCACCCATCAGCATGTTCATAAAACTGTCAGGCAGCCTCTGCAGTTTGGGACAATGAGTGATGTAGCAAACAACAGATATCATAATGAGATGAGTGAAGGGGAGATCTCTCGTTTTATATACCTGCGTCATGGATGATACCGAAGTCTCAAGTATGATAGTGAAGAACTCGGAAGCATCCAACTCGTACTGCGGTGTCGCAGAGCGGCGGTGGCTGCTTCCCGCCATCTCTGATAAGCAGCAGAAGAGACCAATTAGTACCCTTGCAACAGATCATAAAACATGCATGATAACATGCATTAGTCGCAAGTACCCCATATGTCCTATTTTTAGCAAAGTCATGCTAAAACTTCAGCATGACCTTTGCTGAAAATAGGACATATGGAGTACCCGTATTTGCCAGAACGGAAGTTAATCGACATTCCGGCAAACTCAAGGGCCTCTCGGGGTACCTGCAAAATCATTATCCCAGGTGGACAAGGCAATGTGCTACTTGCTTAAATCTCTGTCCAATATTTACAAGACAAACAACAGGTGGCAAAGCGCAGTGTTAAAAAAAAGGCCTCCATCACAACATGGAAAATACGTTGGCCTCTGAAGAGGTGAAACAATATATGCATCTCGAGGCAGTATCATTCAACATTTTGGACAAACCACTACAAGCAATACTGGATCAGATACAAGAAGAATGTGAGAAAATGCAGACAAATACTAATAGATTGAGGTGTTTAACTTGTGGTGCTCTCTGTGCTATACATACATGTATTCTTGACAAACTAGTACAAGCAATGGTGGATCAGATATAGAAGCAATATGACATAATATAAATAAATGCACCCAATAAAAAAGTACCCATCAATGAGCCTTGTCAAAATGGATTGTTTGATGCATAAAACCCAACTCAGTGCATAAGCAACCAGTGTCCCTTGCCATCATAGAAAAAAGACAGAACCATACAAAGAATTGAACAGTTTATCATAACAGCGGAACACTGATGGTCTGGTATGACAAGCATGCAAGCTGTAAAGTGACAACACTATAACTGTGAAAAGAGCATAGTCCAGCCAAATATATCACACAAATTCCACTGAAATATAACCTAAGCCACACAAAGCAAGTAATGAAACCTCCACCAAGAACAGAGCCATACTATAGCAGCAAGACTGTAGTAAGAAAGAACCAATTCCCAAGTCCCAAAATTACTCATGGTACAAAGGCACATGCAAATCCTTATGCAAGAAGTGTAGATTACAAAAGCTAGACACTCATCACTATAGTAGTCTACAGCAACTGCAGAATCACCAACACTGAAAGTCAAATCTATGGGTACCATGAAAAGAAGTTAACATGGACAGCAAGGAGCTGACACAAAACAAATATAGCCTAATTTAGCTAAGAAAGCCCTCAGGTTGTAGTAGCAGATACTGCTCTAAACATATGATCCTTTTTGCACACTAGGTTTAGTTAGTGTTACCTGCCAAGTGCACATGTGACAGTAGTTCTAGCAAGTAATGTTGCTGAAGAGTATAGCATGTAAATTGGATCTTGGGCTAGACGTTTAGTGAACTACAGGCTACTGGGCTTCATGGCTATGAATATCTCACAGAGATTTTAATCTCTTTGCTAGCTCTAGAAAACTGTTAGGTATTTGTCCGTTATTTGTTGCATATCTTACATTTGGTCGGAGAGCGCAAGGCTAATGTGACAATTGCCACAACCAACCTCTGTTTCCCTGATGCTTCTTACAGGGCTAATGCATCAATGTGTGTGGGCATACAAAGATTAGTATATAGTGAAGGACACCGTGCATGCTGGATCTCCTTTTTGTTAAACAATTCTGTAAACTAACTATGATCAAGTTAACTACATATCGAATTAACCAACTTATGATGACAAACTGAAGCAAGCTATAATATACTACAATTATCACAAGATAGCAGAAGAACTCATCTAGCAATGCTAGTTGCTAGTAACCAAAGAACCTTCAAACGTGACTGGCTCATGGTTTTTTCGTTGTTATTAGATCAAAGCATTTAAAAATTGATGATTTGTTCTAACTACACTGTACCACTTCTACACATTGCATAGCTGCACATTCAGAACAAAAAAACATAGAAATTGCAACAAAATGTCACCTGTCAGGCTGTCACTTGAATTACAAGAGGCAGGTATGTCCAGGGAAAAGATGTTGAGGATGCAGATCTGCTTGCTGGAGAGGAGGGCCGAGGGTTTGCTGCTTCAGGGGCGTGTGGAGGGGGCAGACCCGCGGCTTGGTGCTCGGTGACGCTTGCGGGGAGGCATGCTCGAGGAGGAAGCGCGCGAGGATGGTGGCTGCCGGTGGAGTGGCTCGGCGACAACGGTGGTGCTTCCTGTCAAAGTAAGCAAGAAGATTGGCATGGGTAAATAGAAGTAAAAGTAAAACCAATGTGATTTTCATATCCAGAAACTACATTGTTCATCGTTTTAGCATGTAAATGTACCACCTCAGAGGATACATTCATGTTTAATCAGCAATGGCATCCTCATTTGGCAAAGTGTCATCCCCATTCAGATGTTCACTAGTATACAATCAGCAATGCCGTCCTCATTCAGTTAACACTCCGGTCACAGAATGGCCGGGCGAGGATGATAAGCACGACTAACAATCACAACCTGTGCTATAAACACTCATCGCAAACACACATATTTTGTTTCCTAATTATTAAAACGAGATTGGTTTCGGTCGACAACGGCAGCAGCTCGTCAGACCAAGGGCGCGCGGCACGCACGAGCGACGGAGAAGTGAGGGGCGCGGGGGAGGGGAGGCAGGGGGCTTACTGGGGAGGAAGAGGCCGCCGTCCGTCGCCCCCTTGGCCGGAGGAGGCCGCTGCAGCTGCGTTGACTGCCTCCGCGCGGAGTCGCCGCCTAGGGTTAGGGTTTGCTCTGCTTCCGTCGGTCGCGGCTGCGGCGGATCGGACGGTGGAGGCTTGTGATGGCTGTGAACCGCGCGGATCGGGGTCGGGGCTGGGGTTGGGCCGGGATTCTCTCCGCGAGCCAGATATCGGCCGTCATCGTGCGCCAGATAGTCGTGTATAGTGCAAAATATATATATACTAATGGCGCACTGTGACACGATGCGCCATTAGTAGTTTTGCAAAAAAAAGAATAAAAAAAATACAGTACTGGCGCACTCCTTGTGTGGTGCGCCATTACTAGTTAGAACTAGTAATGGCGCACTTTGGTAGGATGCGCCATTAGTATGTATGTAAAAATGAAAAAAAAATTATCACTAGTGGCGCACCTTTTGTCTGGTGTGCTATTAGTGTCTTCCACACTAATGGCGCATCACCAACTAGTGCGCCATTAGTATATAGTAGTGGCGCACTACATCCCTGGTGCGGCATTAGTGTCAATCCTATCTATAGCCCTTTTCCTAGTAGTGATCACTCGCCGGAGGAGGCGGAGGAGGAGGCGGAGTGCCCTGACTCGCCGGAGGAGGAGGAGGAGGCGGAGGCGTCCAGTTCGGAAGGTTGATGAGCTCCTTCCACCATAGGCATGGAGTCTTCAGAGAAGAACCCAGCCGAATCTCCCCTTCACCCGTAGGGTGGTCAAGCTCAAGGTCCTCAAATCCGTCCGTTATTTGATCCACCATCACCCTAGCATGTCCTTATGGAATCGACCGGCCGTGGTAGGTTGTGCCAGGTCCAGTAGGTAAAACAGAGCCAACAGCCGCCTTCACTTTCAATGTCATCCATCGAACCATAAGGTGGCAATGTTGAGACTCCGTGATAGCATCCACGGGGTAGCTAGCAGGAGCCGTGAAGACAGGCTCCAGCTGTTGAGTCTGCTTGGTGGAAGCCACACCGCTTCTCCGCTGAGATGGCAGGGTAGCTTCAAGGGAAGCTTCGGCAGGTCGTTTGCTACGATCTACTTCTCGTTCCTTTAGCCCTTGTACCCTTTCATGCAGCGCCTGCAGTTGGCTATGCTCCACTTTCTTCCTCCTCTCCTGACTTTTGTAACCCGCTGCATCCGGAAACCCAGAATTCCATGGAATGGAGCCTGGCGTTCCTCGTGTCCGTCCAGGGTGCTCAGGATTCCCGGGGGCCATTGTGAGCTCGTCCTTCTCTCTGTCTAGAACGAACGTCCCTTGTTGCGCTTTTTCGATATACTCCTGAAGCCTCTTGACGGGTATTCGCAGTTGCTTTTCCGTCCAAACACACTTCCCTGTTACAGGGTCCAAGGTTCCGCCAACCCCGAAGAACCAAGTCCGGAAACGGTCTGGCCAATTCAATGTCTCTAGTTCGACCCCTTTAGCAATCAGGTCATTCTCAGCCTTGTCCCACAAAGGTCGGGCTTTGAGGTAGCCACCTGACCCCGTGCGATGGTGATGCTTCTTCTTCGCAGCATTTATCTTGTTTGTCGCTGACATCTTCTTACTCTTTTTCGATGTCTTGTGGGCCACAAATGCGGGCCATTGATCTCTGATCTTCTCATACTTTCCGATGAATTCTGGTGTCTTTTCTTTGTCGACAAAATCTGTTTTCAGCTCATTCTTCCACCTCCTGACTAGTTCTGCCATCTTCTAAAGAGCATGAGACTTTATCAATTGCTCTTTAACTGGCTTCTCCGGATCCTCCTCTGGCGGTAGGGTGAAATTTTCATTAAGCGTTTTTCAAAGATCTTATTTCTGCATATCGGAGACATAAGACACCTCAGGGTCTTCTTTCTTAGGCTTTAACCATTGGTGGATACTGATCGGGATCTTGTCCCTAACAAGAACCCCGCACTGAGCACGAAATGCATCCCTTGTCCGGATGGGTTCAATCGGCTTGCCATCACGCGCGATTGCTGTGATCTCAAACCTTTCATCCGAGCGCAACTTTTTCTTCGGGCCTCGTTTCTTTACCGAAGTTGAGCTCGATCCGGAGGGCTAGAGAAAAGAAGAAAGACGAGAGTTAATTAATATGTGTACATATGAAAACAATGAATGCATCAATTATCTAGTCAGCACGGGCTTAACTAATATATATATATATATATATATATATATATATATATATATATATATATATATATATACCTGGCCGGACTCAGTTCGGTCACCGGAGCCGTCATCACGGTCTCCTTCTTGTACCTCCATTGGGTCACCGGAGCCATCATAATCATAGCCCTCTTCTTGTACCGGCATTAATGGGTCACCGGAGCCATCATAATCATAGCCTTCTTCACTACCCCGTCCTTCCAGACCATCGGTGTCGTTGAGAAACGACGCAATGACATCACTTCCTTTTGCGATTATGTCCCCCAACATCGCTTCTGTTGCTTCGTCTCGGGGGTGCTCCATAATTTCTGCAAATATTTACAACATGTCAATTATTATTCAAACATGACAGATGGATATATATTAGTGGCAAACATAGGACTAGCTAGCTAATCACAATAAGGAATCATATTAGTGGCCTCGAGGCTGCTACTCTAGGGTTTGGGGTGGCCTCGACAATGCTTCAAGGGTTTGGCGTGGCCTCGACACAACGCTTCAAGGGTTTTGGGTGGCCTCGACGACAATGCTCTTTTAACTTAGTAAATTTGGGTGGCCTCGAGAGAGTTCGTCGGGTAGGGGCGCGGAGGGAGGGGGTAGGAGACCAACATCGTTTTTTCTCCAGGGTTTGGGTGTCCTCGAGAGTTCTGGCGAGCGAGAGGGTCGGGGGGGGGGGGGAGGGGTGCTCCTGTGGTATAAGTTATCACGGTCGAGAGGGTGACCCTCGACCCTCTGCCCTAGTTCCCGACCCTCGACCCTCTGCCCTAGTTCGCGATAAAAAATAAGAAGAAAAAAAAGAGGAGAAGAAGAAGGAATAGAGGAGTAGAAGAAACAATTCTTAGACTCCTCTATTCCTTCTTCTTCTCCTCTTTTTTTTCTACTTCCTCTTCTTATTTTTTCCGACGCCCCCCTCATGTAAATGCAGTGGAAACACTTTATGAAAATGCGGTGGTGGCCGAGCCGGGCGGTTTTCTTTTCCTTCTTCATTTTTACCTTTGTTTTTTCTTATATGTTTGTTTTCGTGTTCACTCTACATTTTCGTACATATGAAAAAAATAAAGTTTCTATACAAAAATGCACAATTTTATGAACAAATTACAACATCTAAATTAACTACACATATAAATAAATATAATTACACATCTGAAATTTTCCTAATCTTAATACTGAACTAAACATAAACTAAAATAATCTATATATATGAACATATACATAAATTGACAAAAAAATACATTTATGAAAAAAAATCTATATATATGAACATATACATAAATTGACAAAAAAATACATTTATGAAAAAAAAATACTATGAACATGTACACACATATATACACATACAAACACATATACACAAAAAAATACATTTATGAAAAAAATGCTACGAAAAAATGTAGGGCAGGGGCGGCGGGGCGGCGCGCGGCGCTAGCGCGGGGCAGGGGCGGCGGCGCGGCGGCTGCGCAGGGCAGGGCGACGACGTGGCGGCCACGCAGGACAGGGCGCAGGGGCACGAGACAGGGGAGGGGCACGGGAGCAGGCTGGTGCTCACAGGGGGCGGCGGGGCAGGATGGGCGGCGCGTCGGGGCCGGCAGGGGCGTCGGTGGCGGCGGCGACGATGAAGGCGAGCAGCCTGACAGCGTCAGTGGCGGTGGCAACGGCAAGGTGGAGCAGGCGCGTCGGGCGATGACGGCAACGAGGAGGAGCAGGGGGCGTCGGGGGAGAAGTGGTGTATTTGGTCGAAACTACTAAGTGTTGCCTATATATTAAAGCCTTTAGTCACGGTTGGTGGCATCAGCCGGGATTAATGCCCCCCTTTAGTCCCGGTTGGTGCCATCAACGGGACCAAAGGTCACTTTTCAGCAGCCCAAAGGGCGGGAAGCAGAGGCCTTTGGTCCCGGTTGGTGGCACCAACCGGGACTAAAGGGTGGGCATTGGTCCCTGATGGTGGTGACCTTTGGTCCCGGTTGGTGGCACCAACCGGGACTAACGGATGGGCATTGGTACCGGTTGGTACCACCAACCGGGACCAAAGCACCCCCTTTGGTCCCGGTTGGTGCCACCAACCGGGAACAAAGGCCCCTGTGCTGCCCGCGTCGCGTTCAAAGTTTAGTCCCACCTCGCTAATTGAGAGGGGCGCGCAGTGATTTATAAGCCCCACTGTCGCACCCCTCTCGAGCGCCACCAACCGGGAACAAAGGGCCCTGTGCTGCCCGCATCGCATCCAAAGTTTAGTCCCACCTCGCTAATTGAGAGGGGCGCGCAGTGATTTATAAGCCCCACTGTCGCACCCCTCTCGAGCTCCTCTCCATTCCAGGCTTACGGGCCTAATTGTTACTGCTATGCCTGATGGGCCTTCTGGACCTACTGCGGGCCTGAATCCTGGCCCATGGATGGGTTTCTAGTCGTATTCAGGCCGTGGTGGCCCAGTTGGTGGCAAATTTTTTATTTTTTTCCAGTTTTTTGTTTTCTTTTTTGCTTTATTTATTTTGTTTTGTTTCTACTTACAACAAAATACTTATTTATTTTGTTTTATTTTGTTTATAATTACTTATTAAATTATTTTATGATAATTCTTTTTGCTATTAAAGTTTCTAACAAAAAAATGTTCTTTATGAAAATTCTTTTTGCTTTTAATGATTTTGAACAGAAAATACTTTGATAATTTTAGTTGCATCAATTTTATATAATTTTAGTTTCAATAAAACTAGAGGTTGCTTATAATGTTTTGAATAGAAAATACTTTGATAATTTTAGTTTCATAAATTTTATTTATGTTATTAAACTTTATTTTTTATTTTGTTTCTACTTATCTATTTTATTAAGGTTTATATTATTTTGTTTCAAATTACGTATTTATTTTATTTTATTTTGTTTCTGACTTCATTTGTTATTTTTCATGCATTTACTGATTATTTGGAGCTATAAGACCATGAAATTGAAAAAACATTTGAAATGAACTCTGAAAAGGTTCAAAGTTGGCATGGTATCATCATTTCACCCACATAGCATGTGCAATAAAGTACAGAGGCTTATGGCAAAAACTGGATGCAGTTCATGTACAAAACAGACAATCTCCTTCGAAGTATCATGATTTCATACGGAAACTCGTCTGTTAGAAAGGGATTTCATTTTTTTGAACTTATTTGAACTCCATAGTTTTTCTGTGTTCAAAATGCACCATTCAAAGCCACGTCATCAATTTACAACCCTTTCTGACTTCATTTGTTATTTTTCATGCATTTACTGATTATTTTGAGCTATAAGACCATGAATTGAAAAGCATTTGAAATGAACTCTGAAAAGGTTCCAAGTTGGCATGGTATCATCATTTCACCACATAACATGTGCAAGAAAGTACAGAGGCTTACGACAAAAACTGGATGCACTTCGTGTATAAGACAGACAATCTCCTTCAAAGGGTTTCATACAGAAACTCGTCTGTTAAAAAGGGATTTCATTTTTTTGAACTTATTTGAACTCCATAGTTTTTCTGTGTTCGAAATGCACCATTCAAAGCCACATCATCAATTTACAACCCTTTCTGACTTCATTTGTTATTTTTCATGCATTTACTGATTATTTTGAGCTATAAGACCATGAAATTGAAAAGCATTTGAAATGAACTCTGAAAAGGTTCCAAGTTAGCATGGTATCATCATTTCACCCACATAGCATCTGCAAGAAAGTACAGAGGCTTACGGCAAAAACTGGATGCACTTCGTGTACAAAACAGACAATCTCCTTCGAAGTATCAGGGTTTCATACGGAAACTCGTCTGTTACAAAGGGATTTCACCCACATAGCATGTGCAACATATAGCTCTCCGGAGCATCTAATTAGACCATACATTGAAATTATGAAAAATATTTATATGCAAAAACAAATGCGATAATAATGGCAACCAAGGTAACAACTGATCCAACTGCATAATGATACCACTAGTAGAAAACAGGGCATTTGTCCCGGTTCGTAAGGGCCTTTAGTCCCGGTTCATGAACCGGGACTAATGGGTCGTTACTAATACCTCCCCCCTTTAGTCCCGGTTCAAACACGAACCGGGACAGATGGTCCTCCACGTGGCTGGTGCGCCGAGCCCAGGCAGGGGGGCCTTTGGTCCCGGTTGGTGGCCCCAACCGGGACCAAAAGGCATCCAAGCGTCAGCATTCCAGTGGCTAGGGTTTTTGTTTTTTTTGAGGGGGGGGGGGTTGGGGGTTTTGGGGGGTTAATTTAGGTGTTTCATATATTGTGTTAGCTAGCTAATTAATAGAGAGAAGTGTCCTCTCTTTTGTCCGTGCTTGGTCGACGCTACGTACTATATACATAGAGAGGCCCTCGACACGCTAGCTAGTAAGAAAATGAAGGTAACCATTGAGTACAGAAGTTCGTCATGCATACCGAGAGAAGTGATCGATCGACCTCTCCTTCTCCGAGAGATTGGTCGAACAACAAGTTTTCGTATCATGTATCCGACGCTACTGGCTACATACATGTACAATATGTAAGATCTCTTAATTACAATCCCCTAGCAATTGAAATCAACTTCCACATGGTATTCTCCGGCTTTATTGATGACGTGGTCAGGAAAGAATCCCGCCAATTCCTCTTGAATTGCTTTCATGCCATCTGGTTCTAGGAGTTCATTCCGCATCTGCCACGTCTAATTTGAAGAAGGGGGTTAATTAATACATATATACGAATGAAACTCAACAGAAATGATGGTGTAATAAAATGAAATTGTGAATATTATTGCTTACGCACTTCAAATTGTCTTTTAGAGTAGCCCCGCTTGTTTTTTAAAGTCGCTTTGTGGATGAACTCGCACACGTAGTATCCACAGAAACCATTCCCTTGTTCCTGCCACAAGCACTTTACGAGAAATAGAGGTTAATAAAAATGATAATGAAGCATTATAAATGACATTGATGAAACTATAGCTATAGAATCAACGGGAGATGCGCGCAACTAGCTAGCCAGTAGTACTTACTTTCGGGTATGTTTATCGCAGCTCCTTCGGTAGTCCCGGAACTTCTGCGGCAAACTGTTTCCAAACCCTGCAAGACAAAGAAAATAATTATTATTACTTGAGATATCAGGAAATGAACAAGAAGTTGCCGATATGGTGTGATAATGATCGATTGAACATACTTGTTGAGCAATTCAGTCATGTCCGCATAGGTTTCAGGATCTTTTCATCTTGAGTCTAAGACGGTTACTAGTCCCCGCCCAAGCTTAATCTCCAGAAGAATATAGTGGTACCTGCGCACGCATGCATAACTCATCAATTACATTACTATAACCTCGCTCGAGTAATAAGGGAAACCGAATATGCACAAGACAGTAACACTCACTTGTCGTTGTAAGGAAAGAGTATGGTATCTTTGTTTTGATTTTTGATCAACGATTGTAGCAAGTTGTCCTCGGCCTCTTTGGCGTGCTTTTTAACCAGAAATTCATCTATGATATTTGTGTTAATGAACCCAATATCATAAATTTCTTGTTTTTTGTACTCGACGATCTTCAATTTGCATAATATATTGAGGATAATTAATTATAAATACATGCAATGAAAGAGCCGAGCTATATATAGAGACTTAATGACATAAATAGTATTTACAGGCAGTAGCAGAAGACCGTTAATTTATCGAGGGCCTTTTGATTGAAGAACGCGAAGAACTCATCAAATGGAACACACAACAGATCACTTGAAACGAGGTTATGCTCCTCTTTAATGTTCACATACAAACTATTCGTCCCCTCAAACTCTCTGCAGGTTTTCATGTACCAATTATGGAATCTTCGCATCATCGTTGTTAGAGATTTTTCATCTTTGACGAGAGGCTTCCGGTACTCGTATCTGTGTTCGTCCACCTTCATGAAATCAGGAAGTTGATCGTCAGGCAGGTAATTATGTAGATTGCCATAACCGGCCACCATCCCCGGAGCATTAGCGACGATGTTGCCTCTAGACACATTGAGCGGGGGAACGATTGGTTTGCTTGTTCGCTGAGCTGGTCAATTTTTTTCGGAGCTGCTCGTTCTCTTGACCTTAGATGTCTGACAGTACTTCCCGACCGCTCCGCTTGGAGATATGTCTATTTAGTAATGCGCTCATAGTTGGTTCTCGGTGGAGACTTTGCCGATTTCCTTAGGGCATCGAGAGTGCGCTTTGCTTTCGCCGGATCTACCTTCTCCTCCGGAGGTGGATGTCTCTTTGCTTTCACCCCTTCAAAGAACTCCTTCATGTGGGTCCGCATGATCGTATCGTTTTCCTCCTCGGTCCTCTCATAGTAACTTCTCTAGAGGCTTGAGAGGTGGACCGTATCTATATTGCCTCCCGCCTCTGGTTGTGCTGCTAGACGCCGGAGCAGACGGAGCGGCTGCGGCGTCTGGCTTCTTTCGTTCTTGCTTACGAGGCGGAGGAGAAGGACTACGACGCGCCGGAGCAGCTGGGACGGCGGCGGGTCTCTTCCGTCCTTGCTGGCGAGGCGGAGAAGGAGGAGGCTGCTGGCTGCTCGGGAGCACTGGCATAGGCGGAGAAGGAGGCGGAGTGCCGCCACGCGCCGGAGAAGGAGGCGGAGTGCCGCCATGCGTGCCCTGATCATCACTCGCCGGAGGAGGAGGCGGTGAAGGAGGCGGGGTGCCCTGACTCACCGGAGGAGGAGGAGGAGGCGGAGGCGTCCAGTTCGGAAGGTTGATGAGCTCCTTCCGCCATAGGCATGGAGTCTTCAGAGCATAACCCAGCCTAGTCTCCCCTTCGCCGGTAGGGTGTTCAAGCAGGAGGTCCTCAAATCCCTCTGTTATTTCATCCACCATCACCCTAGCATATCCTTCTGGAATCGGCCGACAGTGATAAGTTGCGCCGGGTCCAGTAGGATAAATAGAGCCAACAGCCGCCTTGACCTTCAAATTGATCCATCGTGTCATAATGTGGCAATTTTGAGAATCCGTGGTAGCATCCACGGGACAGCTGGCAGGAGCCGTCAAGACATGCTCCGGCTGAAGCAGCTCGGTGGAAGCCACGCTGCTTCTCCGCTGAGATGGCGGGGTAGCTTCTGGGGAAGCTTCAGCAGGTCGTTTGCTGTGATCTGCTGCTTCTCGTTCTTCTTCTAGTTCCTCTAGCCCCATTACCCTTTCGTGCAGCGCCTGCAGTTGGCCCTGCTCCAGTTTCTTCCTCCTCTTGTGGGTTTTGTAACCCCCTGCGTCCAGAAAACCAACCTTCCACGGAACGGAGTCTGGCGTGCCTCGTGTCCGTCCAGGGTACTCAGGATTCCCGAGGACCATTGTGAGCTCGTCCTTCTCCCTGTCTGGAACGAACGTCCCTCACTGCGCTGCATTGATATAGTGCCGAAGCTTCTTGACTGGTATTTTCAGTTGCTCGTCCGTCCAATGGCACTTCCCTGATACAGGGTCCAAGGTTCCTGCAGCCCCGAAGAACCAAGTCCGACAACGGTCTGTCCAGATCATTGTCTCTGGTTCGATCCCTTTTTCAAGCAGATCATTCTCAGCCTTGGACCACTTAGGCCGGGCTTTGAGGTAGCCACCTGACCCCGTGCGATGGTGAAGCTTCTTCTTCACAGCATTTTGCTTTTTTGTCGCCGACATCTTCTTACTCTTTTCCGATGTCTTATGGGCCACAAATGTGGGCCAGTGATCTATGATCTTCTCATATTTGCCGATGAATTCTGGTGTCTTTTCTTTGTCGACAAACTTGTTCAGCTCTTTCCTCCACCTCCTGAATAGGGTTGCCATCTTCTTAAGAGCACAAGACTTGATTAATTGCTCTTTAACTGGCTTCTCCGGATCCTCCTCTGGTGGTAGGGTGAAATTTGCCTTCAGCTGAGTCCAAAGATCTTCTTTCTGCATATCATTGACATAAGACACCTTAGGGTCTTCCTCCTTAGGCTTATACCATTGCTGGATGATGATCGGGATCTTGTCCCTAACAAGAACCCCGCACTGAGCAGAAAATGCGTTCTTTGTCCGGATGGGTTCAATCGGTTCACCGTCGGGCGCAATTTCTCTGATCTCAAACCTTTCATCCGAGCTCAACTTTTTCTTTGGGCCTCGTCTCCTTACCGAAGTTGTGCTCGATCCGGAGGGCTAGACATTAAAAGGAAGAAAGACGAGAGTAATTAATATGTGTACATATACCAAAACAATGGATGCATCAATTAACTAGTCAGCATGGGCTTAACTAATATATATATATATACCTGGCCGGACTCGGTTTGGTCACCAGAGCAGTCAGCACGGTCTCCTTCTTGTACCTCCATTGTGTCACCAGAGCCATCATGAACATAGCTCTCTTCTTGTACCAGCATTAATGGGCCGAAGCCATCATGAACATAGCCCTCTTCTTCACCATCGGTGTCATTGAGATATGACGCAACTTCATCAGTTCCTTGTGCGATTATGTCCCCCAACATCGCTTCTGTTGCTTCGTCTCGGGAGTGCTCCATAGTTTCTGCAAATATTCACAACATGTCAATTATTACTCAAATATGGTACAGATGGATATATATTAGTGGAAAACGTAGAAATAGCTAGCTAATCACAATAAGGAATCATGTTAGTGGCCTTGATGTTGCTTCTCTAGGGTTTGGGGTGGCCTCGACACAACGCTTCAAGGGTTTGGGGTGGACTCGACACAACGCTTCAAGGGTTTGGGGTGGCCTCGACGACAACGCTCTTTTAACTTGGTAAATTTGGGTGGCCTTGAGAGAGTTAATTTGTCGGATAGGGGCGCGGCGGGAGGGGGTAGGAGACGACCAACATCGTTTTCTCTCTAGGGTTTGTGTGACCTCGAGAGTTTTGGTCGAGCGAGAGGGCCGAGGGGGCCGGGTGCTGCGGTGGTATAAGTTATCACGGTCGAGAAGGGGTATATATATATCGACCGCCCCCCATGTCGAAGTTATCTCAAGGGGGTTATATCGACAACGACGCGACATACATATACATGGGAAAAGAGGAGAAGAAGAAATGAATAGAGGAGAAGAAGAAAAAATAGTAAAAAGTTTTTATTTTTTTCTTCTTCTCCTCTATTCCTTTCTTCTTCTCCTCTTCTTATTTCCTTTTTCCTCTCATTTATTTTCTTCTTCTTCTTCCTTCTTCCTTCTTCCTCTTTTCTTCCTTTTCCTGATTTTCCTTTCTCCTCTACACTAACCTAAAATGCACTAACCTAAAATTACCAAAAAATCTATGAACAGAAAAAAATCTTAACTTTCCTAAAAATCTATCTTTTGCATATATGAAAACATTAATACACATATGAACAAAAAATACATATATGAACAAAAACATGCTCTGAACATTTTTTTATACATTTTGAACACCTACATACACATAGCCACATACATACACATATACATTATATATATATGTATATATGAAAAAAAATTAAACTAATAAAAATGAAAAAACAGAGCCGGGGCGGTGCGGCGGCTCACAGCGGGGGCGGCTAGTGATGACGATGGCGACGGTGGGGGCGGTGAGGGCGCCGGCCCGCGGGGGCGGGACGGGAGCAGGGGCTTGGGGCGGCACGCGGTGACGGGGACGGCGGTCTCGTGCGGCACACGGCGACAGGGACGAGGAGGGTGGGCTTGGGGAGGCACGTGGCGATGGGGACGAGGACGGCGGGCTCGGGGAGGCCGGCGACGAGGACGGCACGGGCTCAGGGAGGCCGGCGACGGGGACGGCGCGGGCTCGGGAAGGCCGGCGACTAGGATGGCGCGGGCTCAGGGAGGCCGGCGACGAGGACGGCGCGTGCTCGTGGGGGCGACAGCGGCGGCGACGGCGAGGTGGAGCAGCCTGGCGGCGTCGAGGAGGTCGGCATCGTCGGGGGCAACTGACGATGAAATTCTGAATTTTTGCAAAGTGCTTGCTTATATAGCAAAGCCTTTGGTCCAGGTTGGTGGCTCCAACCGGGACTAATGCACCCTTTAGTCCCGGTTGGTGCCACCAACCGGGACCAAAGGCACCAACCTGGACTAAAGGCCAGTATTCGGCAGCCTAAAGGGCGGGAAGCGGCGGCCACCAACCGGGACTAAAGGCCAGTATTCGGCAGCCTAAAGGGCGGGAAGCGGCGGCCTTTGGTCCCGGTTGGTGGCACCAACCGGGACTAAAGGGTGGGCATTGGTCCCGGTTGGTGCCACGAACCGGTACCAATGCCCCCCTTTAGTCCCGGTTGGTGCCACCAACTGGGACCAAAGGCCCCTGTACTGCCCGCGTCGCGGCCAAAGTTTAGTCCCACCTCGCTAGTTGAGAGGGCTCGAGAGTGGTTTATAAGCGCTGTTGCGCCCACCCTCTCGAGCTCCTCTCAACTGCAGGCTTTCGGGCCTAATCTCACACTTTGTTGCTGTGGGCCTATTGGGCCTTCTACGGGCCTGAATCCTGGCCCAGGTTGGGTTTCTAGTCGTATTCAGGCCGTGGTGGCCCAATAGGTGGCAGTTTTTTCCATTTTTTTTGTTTTGTTTTTTGCATTATTTATTTTCTTTTGTTTTTTGCTTTATTTTTTAATTCTTTTTTATTTTAGTTTTAGAAAAATTATAAACTTTCTGTTAGTGCCATTAGTTATCAAATTTGAAAACTTTTTTTTATTTTTTTGTTTCCTTTTTTGCTTTATTTATTTTATTTTGTTTCTACTTACAACGAAATACTTATTGTTGCTATTTTTTTATTTTTCCAGTTTTTTTGTTTTGTTTTCTGCATTATTTATTTTCTTTTGTTTTTTGCTTTATTTTTTAATTATTTTTTGCTTTTATTTTAGAAAAATTATAAACTTTCTGTTAGTGCCATTAGTTTTCAAATTTGAAAACACATTGTTTTGTTTTTTTGTTTTCTTTGTTGCTTTATTTATTTTGTTTTGTTTCTACTTACAACAAAATACTTATTGTTGCTATTTTTATTTTGTTTCCAGTTTTTTGTTTTGTTTTCTGCATTATTTATTTTCTTTTGTTTTTTGCTTTATTTTTTAATTCTTTTTGCTTTTAGGTCAGCAAAATTATAAACTTTTCGTTAGTGCCATTATATTTAGAAAAATTATAAACTTTCTGTTGAGAGTGTTCTTGGTGAGAACATAGTTGGCAAGGAGCGAAACGGGATTAATGGTATTACGAGGGTCGATCCATAATACATTAAAGCATTTCAAATGAACTCTAAAAAAGTTGAAAGTTGGAATGGTATCATAAATTCACCCACATAGCATGTGCATGTACAAAACGGACAATGGTATCATACTCGTCTGTTACAAAGTTAGCATGGTATCATCATAATAGTTGCGGGAGAAAGTCTTCACTTTTTCTTTGCTTGTGTCATTTGCTTATTGCATCGTAACCATGGATAATCTTCATCATTTATCAGGATGCTGGGGTCAGCCTTGACTTTGAAGGGAGGAATTTCATTAAACTTTTCATAATCTTCAGACATGTCTGTCTTGCCCTCCACTCCCACGATATCCCTTTTTCCTGAAAGAACTATGTGGCGCTTTGGCTCATCATATGATGTATTCACTTCCTTATCTTTTCTTTTTCTCGGTCAGGTAGACATGTCCTTCACATAGATAACATGTGCCACATCATTGGCTAGGACAAACGGTTCATCAATGTACCCAAGATTCTTCAGATCCACTGTTGTCATTCCGTACTGTGGGTCTACCTGTACCCCGCCTCCTGACAGATTGACCCATTTGCACTTAAACAAAGGGACCTTAAAATCATGTCCGTAGTCAAGTTCCCATATGTCCACTATGTAACCATAATATGTGTCTTTTCCCCTCTCGGTTGTTGCATCAAAGCGGACACCGCTGTTTTGATTGGTGCTCTTTTGATCTTGGTCAATCGTGTAAAATGTATTTCCATTTATCTCGTATCCTTTTTAAATCAATACAGTCAAAGATGGTCCCCTGGACAACAAGTACAGGTCATCACAAACAGTGTTGTCACCTCTGAGACGTGTTTCCAACCAACTGCTAAAAGTCCTGATGTGTTCACATGTAATCCAGTCGTTGCACTGCTCCGGGTGTTTGG
Source organism: Triticum aestivum (assembly GCF_018294505.1). NCBI lineage: Eukaryota > Viridiplantae > Streptophyta > Magnoliopsida > Poales > Poaceae > Triticum > Triticum aestivum. Next base: position 640,973,977 of record NC_057813.1, read on the forward strand.
AGCGCAGACTGTTCTTGTGTTCATCGACATACGGGGTCACCAACGTAGAGTTCTGTAGAACTGTGTATTGTGCTTGAGACCAAGAATATCCGTCCCTGCATATTATTGAGTCCCTTCCAAGCGTGCCTTTTCCAGCCAGTCTCCCCTCATACCGCGATTTAGGGAGACCTATCTTCTTAAGGCCAGGAATGAAGTCAACACAAAATCCGATGACATCCTCTGTTTGATGGCCCATGGAGATGCTTCCTTCTGGCCTAGCATGGTTACGGACATATTTCTTTAGAACTCCCATGAACCTCTCAAAGGGGTACATATTGTGTAGAAATACGGGGCCCAGAATGACAATCTCGTCAACTAGATGAACTAGCAGGTTCACGCAAAGGTTCTTCGTCACGTGCATCATGTCGATCGGAGAGCGGACCTCTAGGTCTTTCCAGTAGGGTAGGTCCCAAAATATAGATATCTTCTTCCACATGGGTGCGTGTCCCCCAACGTCACTCGGAACAGCTAGTCCGCCGGGACCCTTTCCAAAGATTATATGTAAATCATTAACCATAGCAAGTACGTGATCACCGGTACGCATGGCGGGCTTCTTCCGGTGATCTGCCTCGCCTTTGAAATGCTTGCCTTTCTTTCGACATTGATGGTTGGTCGGAAGAAATCGACGATGGCCCAGGTACACATTCTTCCTGCAGCTTCCCAGGTATATACTATCGGTGTCAAGTAAACAGTGCGTGCATGCGTGGTATCCCTTGTTTGTCTGTCCTGAAAGGTTACTAACAGCGGGCCAATCGTTGATGGTCACGAATAGCAACGCCTTTAGGTCAAATTCTTCCTGTTTGTGCTCATCCCACGTACATACACCGTTTCCATTCCACAGCTGTAAAAGTTCTTCAACTAATGGCCTTAGGTACACATCAATGTCGTTGTCGGGTTGCTTAGGGCCTTGGATGAGAACTGGCATCATAATGAACTTCCACTTCATGCACATCCAAGGAGGAAGGTCATACATACATAGAGTCACGGGCCAGGTGCTGTGATTGCTGCTCTGCTCCCCGAAAGGGTTAATGCCATCCGCGCTTAAAGCAAACCATACGTTCCTTGGGTCACTTTCAAACTCATCCCAGTACTTTCTCTCGATTTTTCTCCACTGCGACCCGTCAGCGGGTTCTCTCAACTTCCCGTCTTTCTTACGGTCCTCACTGTGCCATCGCATCAACTTGGCATGCTCTCCATTTCTGAACAGATGTTTCAACTGTGGTATTATAGGAGCATACCACATCACCTTCGTAGGAACCCTCTTCCTGGGGGGCTCGCCGTCAATATCACCAGGGTCATCTCATCTGATCTTATACCGTAATGCACCACATACCGGGCATGTGTTCAGATCCTTGTACGCACCGCGGTAGAGGATGCAGTCATTAGGGCATGCATGTATCTTCTGCACCTCCAATCATAGAGGGCATACGACCTTTTTTGCTGTGTATGTACTGTCGGGCAATTCGTTATCCTTTGGAAGCTTCTTCTTCAATATTTCAGTAGCTTCTCAAATCCTTTGTCAGGCACAGTATTCTCTGTCTTCCACTATAGCAATTCCAGTACGGTACCGAGATTTGTGTTGCCATCTTCGCAATTGGGGTACAACCCTTTTTTGTGGTCCTCTAACATGCGATCGAACTTCAGCTTCTCCTTTTGACTTTCGCATTGCGTCCTTGCATCGACAATGACCCGGCGGAGATCATCATCATCGGGCACATCGTATGGTTCCTCTTGATCTTCAGCAGCTTCGCCTGTTGCAGCATCATCGTGCACATCGTCGGGTTCCTCTTGATCTTCAGTAGCATCACCGTATTTAGGTGGCACATAGTTGTCATCGTACTCTTCTTCTTCGCCGTCTTCCATCATAACCCCTATTTCTCCGTGCCTCGTCCAAACATTATAGTGTGGCATGAAACCCTTGTAAAGCAGGTGGGTGTGAAGGATTTTCCGGTCAGAGTAAGACTTCGTATTCCCACATATAGAGCATGGACAACACATAAAACCATTCTGCTTGTTTGCCTCAGCCACTTCGAGAAAATCATGCAAGCCCATAATGTACTCGGAGGTGTGTCTTGAACCGTACATCCATTGTCGGTTCATCTGCGTGCATTATAGAACATCATGAATAGATAAGTGACCAAATTAATAGAAGTTCATCATCACATTAAAACCAAAGTACATACATAGTTCTCATCTAACAACATAAAGCTCTGCAGAGCATCTAAATTAATTAAACCATACATTGAAACTATGTAAAACATTTCAATGCGAAAACAAATGCGATCATAATCTCAACCAATGTAACAACTGATCCAACGGCATAATGATACCAAGCCTCGGTATGAATGTCATATTTTCTAATCTTTCTAATCTTCAAGCGCATTGCATCCATCTTGATCTTGTGATCATCGACGACATCCGCAACATGCAACTCCAATATCATCTTCTCCTCCTCAATTTTTCTTATTTTTTCCTTCAACAAATTGTTTTCTTCTTCAACTAAATTTAACCTCTCGACAATAGGGTCGGTTGGAATTTCCGGTTCAACAACCTCCTAGATAAATAAAATCTATGTCATGTTGGTCGGCATAATTGTCATAAACAATAAATGAACCTATAGTTATGAAAAGATAATATATACCACATCCGAATCATAGACAGGACGAGGGCCGACGGGGGCTGATACCAAAACCATCGCACTATATAAGATGCAATAATAAAAGTAAGAAAATTATACAAGTATCTATATAAACATACAAGTAAGAATTTTTTTCTTTCAGAAAGAAGATAAGAACAAGAGGCTCACCACGGTGGTGCCGACGACGAGATCGGCGCGGGCGATCGACGGCGATGAAGACGGGGACGGGACGTGACGGACCGCTAAAACTAGACAAATATTAAGGAAAATGGAGCTTGGAGGTCGAGCTTGGAGAGGAGAAAGCTTAAGTAGTGTGGCTCGGGCATTCCATCGAACACCTCGTGTGCATAGGAGGTGAGCTAGAGCACCACAAAGCTCTCTCCTCGCCGGCCACGAAAAACAGAGCAGTGGGAGTGCTCTGCTCGCGGGCGAGGGGTATATATAGGCAATTAATTGGTCCCGGTTCGTGGCTTGAACCGAGACTAAAAGGAAGCCTTTGGTTCCGGTTCAGGCCACCAACCGGGACCAATGGTGGTGGGCCAGGAGCAAGGCACATTGGTCCCGGTTCGTCCCACCAACCTGGACCAAAGGTCCAGACGAATCGGGACCAATGGCCCACGTGGCCCGGCCGGCCCCCGGGACTCACGAACCGGGTCAAATGCTCCCATTGGTCCTGGTTCTGGATTGAACCGGGACTAATGGGCTGACCTGACCTGGATCATTGCCCCCTTTTCTACTAGTGTACCAAGCCTCGGTATGAATGACATATTTTCTAATCTTTCTAATCTTTAACCGCATTGCATCCATCTTGATCTTGTGATCATCGACGACATCCGCAACATGCAACTCCAATATCATCTTCTCCTCCTCAATTTTTTTTATTTTTCCTTCAAGTAATTGTTTTCTTCTTCAACTAAATTTAACCTCTCGACAATAGGGTCGGTTGGAATTTCCGGTTCAACCACCTCCTAGATAAATAAAATCTATGCGACGTTGGTCGGCATAATTGTCATAAACAATAAATGAACCAAATAGTTATCAAAAGATAATATATACCACATCTGAATAATAGATAGGACGAGGGCCGACGGGGGCGGATACCAAAACCATCGCACTGTATAATAACAAGAAATAATAAAAGTAAGAAAATTAGACAAGTATCTATCTGAAGTAAGAATTTTTTTCTTTCAGAAAGAAGATAAGAACAAGAGACTCACCACGGTGGTGTCGGCGACGAGATCGGCGTGGGCGATCGACGGCGGTGAAGACGGGGACAGGACATGACGGGCCGCTAAACCTAGACAAATCTCGGGGGAAAATGGAGCTCGGAGGTCGAGTTTCGAGAGGAGAACGATTAACTAGCGTGGCTCAAACATTTCATCAAACACCTCATGTGCATAAGAGGTGAGTTAGAGCACCCAAATGCCCTCCCCTCGCCAGCGAGAAAAAATAGAGTGCTCTGCCGCGGCGATGGGTATATATAGGCAACTTATTGGTCCCGGTTCGTGGCATGAACCGGGACTAAATCCTCCCCTTCTATACCGGTTCATGGCACGAACCGGTACCAATGGCTGTGGGCCAGGAGCGTGGACCATTGGTCCCGGATCTTGCCTAAAACCGGGACAAATGAATCCAGACGAACCGGGACCAATGCCCATGAGGCCCCGGCCGGCTCGCTGGGCTCATGAACTGGGTCTAATGCCCCCCATTGCTCTCGGTTCATGAAGAACCGGGACTATTGGGCTGGCCAGGCCCGAACCAAAGCCCTGTTTTCTACTAGTGACATGTGAGGCTCGACCGCTCCATATTAGTTGACTTGATATTAATACGAAATCAAGAGATCAACAGGGAATGAAAGGTACAAATGAACCACAAAGTCGTCAGTCAGACTCCTTGTGACCAGTGAATCTCTATGGCGCCTTCCGAGATTAAAGATGATCAGTATGCATGCGCATGTCCTCAGCGTTGATCGGCCACTGGCACCCTTGTCACCTCATCTCTAGTTTTTCTTTTCGTTCAGTGAATTGTATTGCCATGAGATGATTATGCATTTCTACCTTGGCGAGTTGCGTGTGTCACCACCCCATCCCCACTCATATCCTACACTCGTAGTACACCAGTAAACACAGCCATATATGTCTAGACAGTAGCCGCAGCGCCGCGACAAACCTCCGATCTCCGGCCGATGAGTTCCTCCACCAAACCGTGACAGGTACCGTCAAAAGAACAACACAAGGAGACGGGGCAACGATCGGTCGAATCTCCCGGCGGCCTAACGCCATGCCGCGCCGCTTGCGGAAAAGACACATCCGAAATGCGGAAGACACTGTTGATGTGTGCGTTTGCCGCTCCACGACCGGGAAGCATACGTATCTGCGTGCTCCGCCACTCGCCGGCATCACGCTCTCGATCGACCGATGCTCTCGCTGGAGGATATCTGCATGCATGCGTGCTGGTCTCCGACTCCACGTGAAAATGTTTCGCGTAGCTTTGCTAGCGTCCTAGGTCCGGTACCGGCATAGTACGCGCGTGCATATGCTGCTACACCCTAGTCTAGTGACACACCATACCAAACATGCTAACAATATGGTCCTAGAGTCTCTACCATTTTGTGTTATCACTTAGAAAAATCCAGGTGGGAAAAGATAATACTACTGCTACGGGTTGGCAACAATTGAGCACTTCAACAGTCTTGTGAAATCACTTGATTCTCACTCTCTATATCTCTCTTCAAATTGTACTAGTACAGTGCTAATCACTTGCTTTGTTGACAGGACAGCTAAATCTCGCTCACCTCCTCACTCTCTCGCCTCCTCGCGCGCCGTACGAAAGGGACTACGGAACAGGCTGGAGCGGAAGGCGGTCCCGGCGCGAGCTCGAATCAATCCGATCGGTCGGAGCTAAACCGGGTGCGGGTTAAGGCGCTGCCGGGCCCATTCAATTCTCTCTCTGCTTGCCTGAAAAGAAAAAGAAGTCCCTGCCTGGCAGCCCTTGCTATGCACACACACATATGGTTACACTCACCATGCTCTTACTAGCTCTAACATGATCACTGAATAATAAAAGCACTTGCTGTGTAATTATATGAGGCTAAGACATTTTTATGTGTATATTCTAGTCCAAGGAAATAACAGCTAACTTCATTTTCTAGGACAATTTTGTTCCTACTAAATTGCGAGTTTAGTTATGGGGTGGTACTGTGGTAACTGGTAAAGAATCCACCAAAGTCATGACAAATAGAATACTGCTACTGTACCCTAAAAAAAAGAATACTGCTACTGTTTGAAAAATACGCCTTTACAGAGGGAGTATAATACAACCGTTTGTCGTTATTTTATGTTGGAACAAGCCGTTATTCATGGCGTGTTTTCTTGTCAACTTTAACCAATGTAACCAGTTACAGATTCGTATTCCCCAAGTTTGCGTCGATTTAGTATGAAAGGGGCGAATTTTAAAATGAGGAAGTAACCCCGTGTACCCGAAGCAGGCTGGCTGAATAGTGCCACATTCCATCCCGAGCAAAGAATCTGTAAAATACAAACCGAGAAAAATAATGGCAAAAGGACCTGTGCAACCCACAACCTCCAGCTCTCCCACTATATAACGAGCCACCGTGGCCGCCTCAGTACAAACGCCTTGTATCTCGAAAGTACCATTCTAAAGCCATGAGCAAATGCTCCTGATGTGAACAGTAAAATCAAAAAAATAAAAATAAAAATCAAAAAATTCTGAATTTTGTTTGTGACATACTTTCACAAGTGTTTCTTGTGCATTAAAATTTTCATCATGAAATCACATTCGTGAAAGTCGTGCCAAAAAAACAAAATCAGAGCTTCAAAATGCTTTTGTAAGTAACATTTTCAGAGCATCGATTTTGTTTTTTTACCACACCTTCCACCAATGTGATTTCGCGATGAAATTTTACGTGCACAACAAATATTTGTATAAGTATGTCACAAAAAAAAATCAATATTTTTTGACATTTTTTCGAATTTTTTATTTTACTGTTCACACCAGGAGCATTTGCTCCTGGGTGTAGAAACTTCACTTCCCTTGTATCCTCTCAACTCTAGTGTCCTCCATCGCCGAGAACCCGCCGCCGCCTCCCGGCCTCCTCTTCCAAGAGTCTCGAGGTCTCCAGCGTCGACCGAAGTAGCAGCAGCATGAAGCGCCTCCTCAGCCGGCTCTCCCGCGTGGCCGCGGCAGACGCCTGCGCCGCCGCCGCGTACCAGCCGCTCCGGCCCGACGCGGCCGCGAAGGACTCCTCCACGGCAGCTACGTCCTCGTCCTCTTTCTTCGGCGCGCGAAGGCTTGGGCGGGGCGCGAGGGTGCCGGAGGGGTACGTGCCGGTGTGCGTCGGCGAGGAGGGCGGCCCCGTGGAGCGCTTCGCCGTGCGGGCCGAGCTCCTGGGCCAGCCGGCGTTCAAGGCCCTGCTCCGGCGCGCCGCACAGGAGTACGGCTACGGCCACCTGGGCGCGCTCCGCATCCCCTGCGCCGTGGCCAACTTCCGCCGCGTCCTCCTCGGCCTCTCCGACCCCGGCTGCCAGGCCACCGACGACGACGACTCTGCGCTCTACTACTAGCCTACCCTAGCCCTTTTCCCCGTTTCACCCTCCTCGTTCGGCTGCCATAGAGGGCGTAGGGCTGCTGTGTTCTGACCAATCTGCCCCTGCGTGGAGTACATAAGGTCACACGTACGGGGTTGGTGGAGGATAGTGCAGCTCAACAATTTTAGGACCTGCTGTCTTGTGGGAACTAGGGCTGTAGTAGTTTTTTTTTCTTCATCTTCTTCTGAGTGTTCTTCTAGTTCTAGCTAGCTCTAGATCTAGCGCTGTAGCTGCAATGGAGCTTCTTCTTCCTCTATTTTGCTAGGGATTTTGAGGTCTTGATAACACATCATGTGAGTGAAATGGATGATTTTGCTACTGCAAAAGCTTGCTCCAAGATCTGCTGGTATACTAACTAAGTAAAAAGCAATGCACTTCCATGGATCTCTAGCAAAGTTTGCTTTTACAGTTCTCGAAGCCTATCATAGAATACAGTGGTGTGCTAGTATGATTGACCATTTGGTAGTATACTAAACTATTTAGGCTTGTGTATATTTTTTTCTGAACGTCTGGGCTTATTAAAAATCTCGGATTTATTGCCAGGTTCAGAATAGCTGACTGCATATAGACTTATAGAGGCATACGTGCGTGTGTATAGGAATTTCCAGACATTTTTTCAAACAATCTTGCTAAGTCCAAGTTGATTTAGACTTCGTTATGTCTCAGTCGGTGCTGTATTCGTTAGATCATACGTTGAGATCCGTGCAATTTTTTTTCCAGATTTCCATTTTCTTTCTTACATAGTATATCATTTGATTGAGATTTGGTTAAAGCTAAGTTGACTAAGACCTAGCCACACCCTTTTTCAAAACAGGAGCAAAATATGTGTCTCGTCCATTAATTAAGCAAAACAGAATTGTCAAGCTAATTAACAAAAAATTAGTTGAGAACTCAGTCCGTTGGACATCGCACACAGGATATTCCACATACTCTGTGAAGAGAGTCTGGTCGAGATAGCACATAGGCACCATCGTCATCACTTCCCTTCAAGCAGGAATCATCGACGTCACCTGCCCTTGCGCAAGGAACCGCTGCAAATTTTGGGACTTCTGAAAGTGTATTGCTTGAACCGATAACTGCCTCCAATTTTTGTTGTGTATGTTCCAGCTAATTGCAGGTAAAGTGGTGAGATGACAGTGTGCTTCTTGATCTTCGCTACTGCCCTAGCTGGCAACCCCGCCACTTGTCAAAAACTCTACACTCCCTCATCGAGGTGTCGCCATGTGCACACCCTAACATCATCATGCTCCGGTTCATTTGTCGAGAGAGGAACAGTAGAGTTTTCAACAATGTGGTGGCGTTGCCGTCTAGGGTAGTAGCGAAGATCAAGGCGGAGTTCAAATTGTGGAAGATAGCTCGAATGCGTGGGTACTTAGAGGTATGTAATAGTATGTGCGAGGGTGGGGTTCCCGCTGAATCTATGGCAGCGGGTTCCATTTTCTGTAACATAAACTCTCTCTTCCTCTCTCTTTTTTGACGTCTCGCTCTCTTCCTCTCTTAACATGTGCACCGGGCATAATAATGAGTCTCTGTTATGACAGTTCTCCATGCACAAAAGTCGTAGATACTGGCTTCAGAACCAGTCATCACATTCTCTTTTTCGTTGTGAAGTCATCACATTCTCTAAGAAATAAACGATTGTGTACCCTAATTCACCATATCTGTCCAGTGTTGTACTTATCAGGATCAACCATTCGGGGTCGGATAGTGTTAGCACCCCAAATACAGATGCATCGAGGAGCAACAGAAACGCTGCCATGGCAGTGAAAGGCACGGCAGCTGCCCTGGGCAGCAAAGACTGACACGTCGACAACAGATTAGCCGCAGGCAGCCAATCACAGAAGAGAGCGCATCATCACCAAGCCACGTAGCATCATGCATCCAAGCTGCCGATTCATGGCCCCCAAGTGGCTGAATGCTATATAAGCAGACTCGACCGAAGGAAAGGCATCCTGGCTTGGATCACGGCATCGACACGACACCGGCTTTCTTTCTTATTTCTTTCGTGTTTCGTATCTGTAAAATGAGACTCCATTAGTCGGTGGTCGTAAACACGGGTGAGGAGAGAAAGTGGATCCGCGTACCTAACATCGTGGTATCAGATAGCCACCTACCACCCTTCGCCGCCGCCACCAGATTGCCGCACTGGAAACTCACCACTAGAAGCAAGCGCGCGACGCCCATCTAGGGCCCAGATCATCATTGGAAGGTCCCTGGACCACATGCGCATTCGGATGCGTGCCACTGGAAATCCACTAGGATACACCGATAGCAGTCGGACGTCTTCCCTCCACTCGGCCCATCCAACAACACTCATACAGAGGAGGCGTACAAACGATGTGGGAGCCGCAATGGTCGAGTAGCTTGATGTCGGACTTCAAGTGTAGTCATAGCTGCCGTTACCTGTAACTGTTGTAGTTATGCTCATTCAACTCCCTTGCGACGTGGCATTGATAGGACGAGGCACACTCTATATAAGCCTCCCCTCAGCTCTATGGCAATGTTTCAACATCTATTGTAATCATGCTCCCCAAGAGAAAACACAAGCCTCCAGGCACGAGATGTAGGGTTGTTACCTGCGGAGAGGGGTTCGAACTCGTAAAATCCGAGTGATACACTTGCGCCGTAGCGCTCTGCCCTTTGTACATACCCCTAGTACTCATTATCAGGTTCGTTGCCTCGACAGGCGCTGCCGGACCCACCCCACCGGCTTCTTGCCCCTTGTACTTTCCGGGTACTCCAACTGTACCCACACTCGTACCTCGCCAATCCATTCAATTGTTTCTCTGCTTGACTTAAAAGAAAAAAGAAGTCCCTCCCTGCCAGCCCTGGCTGTGCACACACACATATGGCTGCACTCACCATGTTCTCAGCTCTAACATGCTCACTGTTGTGGCATAGATGTCATCAAACATGCTTGTGGTGGTCTTGTTCCACGCAACCGAGTGGCGCTTCTTGACGAAGTTGAAGCGAAGTCAAAGTCGTCGGGCCGTGAGTGTGGTGGGTGATGTACGATGACGCCACTTTTGTATGTGTCCCTTCTCTTCGTGGTGTGGTAGGCGCTCGTGTATGCCCTGTTGCGCTCTAGCCCTAGCTTTGCTAGGCGTGGTGCGCCAGTTGTAAAGGTTTTAGCTCGGTTTTCCTTAATTAACCGAGCATCGGTTTCTTCACCGCTTTCTTTTAGTGAATAGTAGCAGCTCTCCTTCTATCTTTCAATAACATGCACACTGCATAAAAAAAGGTACTTGCTATGCAATTACATGAGGATAAGACATTTTTATGTGTATATTCTAGCTAGTTCAACGAAATAACAACTCACTTCATTTTTCTAGCACAATTTTGTTGCTACTAAATTGCAAGTTTACTTGTGGGGGTGGTGTTTCTTAAGCATCTACCAAAATTATTTAAAATACAATACTATAGCTGTTTGAAAAACTCAAATGATAAGTATCATACGTATGGCATGAAGCACTGTGACCCTGACACTGTGGCAAAGTAGTACTCCCTCTGTAAAGAAATATAAAAGTGTTTACTTCACTATTTTAGGAAATCTTCCAGAAAAAAGCTCTGTCGTAAAAAAACTAAAAATGGAAATTGGATTTTCCAGGCAGCCGATAAAGCAAACAAGCTCTGCCGTAGAAAAAACCAGTGAAAAAGTAAACTGAAACAAAGCACCTTGCTAATCACTTGTGTGAATTCAGGTTGTGGCTGCGGCAGTGGCGTTACCACGTCTGTATATTCTGCCCACGCAAATTTCTATTTCATCTTCAGGAGGGGTACATTTTTGTATTCACCGTCATATTGACATTGATTTCCTCCTCTCACTGACGCATGGCGGTGCCCCACTCCCCCGCATGTGGCTCAAAGTCGTGTTCGCACTACCCTTGACATTGCTTGAACTGAGATGATAAGATAAGAAGAATCTCATCAACCTCCGAAAAGCGAAGCATCACCAAACACAGCTAGACCACTGGAGAATCGGTTACCATATCATGATTCACCGTATTCGTCCAGTGTTGTGTTGTCTGTATCACAGAATTCATCAGCCATTCAGGTTCGAATCGGGTAGACGAATGGCAGGCTGGCGGGGGCATGTGCAGCGCAGCCATGCGTAGGCGCCGTGTCGTGCTTGATTTGGTTATAGTTAGTTTAGTTGGTCTGATTCACTCGCTTTCGGTTGGGCTTCAGGACAAGCTTTGCTCCGCGTGTGAGTAGCTAGGCAACCACATGGACATGGGGGGACGTACTGTACGGGGCCCTAAATGATTGGGATTACTGATTAAGACCCAATGATACGGCGTACCATACCGTACGTACCACGGCACCAGCGCTGCCTGTCAGTTACGCGCTTCGTTGACTCGACCACGCTGGCTGGCCTAGCTGGCATCCTACGTGTACAGGTGTGCTACATCGGCGTTCCCATGGAGCTGGAGGCTACAACAAGAGCATGGATGCTGTCAATCAGTCTGGACTTTGGACTTAACTAACTGCCCTATCATCAGAACTAGAAGGGTTGGACGCGCTTTGGTGTGTCGTTGGTGTTGCTGGGTTTCTTAAAAAAAAAATGCACTCTTGTTCAATATATAAAGTTATTTGAAAAGTCAAACATTTACATTTTAAGTTTGATTAAAAATTGTAGAGAAATATATCAAAAATTTGTAATATCAAATTGGTATGATTAGATTTATCATGAAATGAGTTTTTCATACCTTTTATGTGTAATATTGTTGATATCGATTTTTTTTCTCCGAGCTTGGTCAAAGTTAAAGAAAATTGACTTCCCAAAAAACTAATATCCCTTATATTTTGGAATAGATAAAATATTTAGTTTGGCAGGTGGGGAAAATGATGGAGTGTATTTTATTTATATTTATATAATGCGGTGATTTAATGGGCCTTTTGTGGTCTGGTTCTGTTTTATCCACTAACCAACGTATATTTACGTGGGGAAATTTCGGCATCGGTGGCTGCATGAACTATATAGGTGCTACAGTATCACATAGCGGCACTTTTTTCCTAGGTGGTGGGAGGGTGCGAGAGATTGATATGTTTTTATAGGCTGGCTGATTGATTTGAAAAATCGTTAGCCTGGTCAATAGCCAGCTCAGGGACCAGCCTTCATAGCCAGCTCAGGGACTAGCCTTCGACGATGTCGGTGGATCGGTCCGGGGCACTAGTAGAAAACAGGGCTTAATCCAAGCTCGATCTACACATTTGTCCCAGTTGCATTACGGACTAGGACTAATATGAGCATTAGTCCCGGTTCGAGCGGGTAGGGCGTCGGGCAGGCATCGATCCCGGTTCAAATGGACCTTTAGTCCCGGTTGGTGACACCAACCGGGGACTAAAGGGTGTGATGCCCTTTAGTCCCCGTTGATGTCTCCAATCGGGACTAAAGATTAGACCTTTAGCCACCAACCGGGACTAAAGGGGTTGAGGCTTTAGTCCCGATTGGTGCCTCCAACCAGGACTAGAGGTTAGACCTTTAGTCCCGGTTGGAGACACCGACCGGGACTAAAGGTGTTCTGAAATTTGTTTTTTATTTTTTATTTTTTGTTTCTGTTTTACACTACTTATATCTTTTAGGATATTTGATATTTTTGAGTGATTATTTTTGCATTAGATTCAAAATTTTGTCTTGTGTCATTAATTTTAAAATTTAAATGTTTAAAATTTGAATTTTTGCAAATTTGCTTCAAACCCATGATTGTGAATAATTTGAGTTTAAAAATAGTTTTTAATTTAATTCTTTTTGCTCTTAGTCACATGTTAGATTGTTGTCACAGTAAGATTTATTTGGTTATTTTTAGAATAATTTAAAGTAGGATTTTAATTAAAACGGTACTGTTTTGCTTATATAGTTATTTTAGTCCTTTAATTGTTGTTTTCAATTATTTTTAGTTAGTTATTTCTGTAGATTTTAACATGTTGTAGTATGCTTCTGTTAGACAACAGTAGATGAATTTTTATAATTAATTAATTTTAGTTTTATTGTTGTTTTGTATTAATAGTTGTTTAGCCTTTAACAATAGTTGGTAGAATTAGTTTTTTATATTATAAAGTAATTTTTTGCCACTTTAATAGAACATGACTCTGGCTTGGTTAGCCTTAGTTGTGACTCTGGCTGGGACGGTGCTATCATATGTAGTCGATGGTAGGATTGGAAGGACACCATCCCGGACTAAAGGGGCTCTGCAGTTTTCAAACTCTACCCCCCCCCCCCCCCCCCGGAATCGCCATTTCATTTTTTTAAATGATAAAAACTTCAAAAATTAAAATCCTTCGAGATGTAGTTATGTTACTACATCTACTAGTTGAGAAAATTAAAAAACATAAATTTCGACATGTTTTGTAAAAAAGTGTTATGAAAAAGTAAAACAACTATAACTTTTGCATACGATGTCGAAAAAAATGTATAATATATCAAAATGTTCAGCAAGAAAAGCTGGTTCCGATTTCGATGGCCACAGGCCATTTTGCAATTTTTTGAATCATCAAATTATAAAAGGAAAAAATTTATCCGCAAATTTAAGTTTTTTTGAATTTTTGGTCAAACTATATTCAAACTACTAATTCAAGAAATATTAGTGTTACTAAATAATTATTGTTTTTTAGAATAATAGTTTCAAACTCAAACGGTGAAACATGTGACTTCATGCTCAAGTTCAACTCCTAAGGGTTAATAGGATTGACAGCTTACTATTGTCAGGAAAACAACAAGTGCAGACTTTGAAACTAGGGGGAATAGAACTCGAAAGTTAAGCATGCTTACGCTGGAGTAGTGAGAGGATGGGTGACCGGCCGGAAAGTTAGACAATTTGGAATGAGTGCTCTGCACTTGAGCAGTAACGAGGGCTGATTAGAGATTAAATTGTCACATAATTCAGAAAATTGAAAAATCAGGAAAAAAATAAAAACAAAAATTCAAAAAAAATTCCTTTAGTCCCGGCTCCAGGCCCGCTATAGAGAGCGGTCATGTGGAGCTCCTTTAGACCCGGTTCGTAAGCCAATCGGGTCTAAAAATAATGGGCATTAGTCCCAATCATTTTGTTCCGGTTGTAGAACCGGGATTAAATGCCCATTTTCTACTAGTGAGGTACATGTAACATGCACGACAAGTCCAAGGCAGTTGCTTAATTAGACAGAGTACGAGGTTGAAAGTGGATATATAGGACGAAACTGGAAGCAGAATACACAACTACATCCTCCGTCTGATGATATAAAATGATTTTTCACACTAAAAATATAATAAAATATCATTTTCAAGCGAAAAACGATCTTATAATATTGTGGGATGGAGGGAGCAGTGTGCGCCACAAACATCATCATTGCATGAATGTCGGTAAAACCCTACAAGTGATGAAACTGAAAATCCAGTCGTCGTAGTGTCTATAGTTAGTTCCTCTTGATTACCAACTTTGGCTTGTCTATAATTGGGTGCGAACGCACTGCTCACTAGTAGAAAACAGGGCTTTGGTTCAGGCGGGCCATCCCATTAGACCCGGTTCATCACAGAACCGGGACACATGGGGGCATTGGTCCCGGTTCGTGAGGCCAAGGGGCCGGCCGGGCCATCGTGGGGCATTGGTCCCGGTTCACCTGGCACCTTTGGTCCCAATTCGAGGCTCGAACCGGGACCAATGTGCCTCGTTTCGGGCCCACCACCATTGGTCCCGGTTGGTGGCTTGAAGCGAGACCAAAGGGTGTCCTTTATTCCCCGTTTCAACCACGAACCGGGACCAATGAGATGCCTATATATACCCCTTGCCCGCGAGCAGAGCAGTGGAGTGCTCTGTTTTTTTGTGAGAGGTGTGGTGTGCTCTAGCTCACCTCCTATGCTCATGAGGTGTTCGATGAAATGCCCGAGCCACACTTAAGCTTTCTCCTCTCGAAGCTCCTTGTCCAAGCTCCATTTTCCTCTAGATTTGTCTAGGTTTGGCGGTCCATCCTGTCCCCTCCCCGTCCTCACCATCGTTGATCGCCCACGCTGATCTCGTCGCCTGCACCACCGTGGTGAGCCTCTTGATCTTATCTTCTTTCTAAAATAAAAACAGTTCTTACTTGTATCATTTAGATAGATACGTGTGTAGTTTTCTTACTTATTATTGTTTGTTATTATATAGTGCAATGGTTTTGGTATCCACCTCCGTCGGCCCTCGTCCTGTCTATGATTCAGATGTGGTGTATATATATATATATATATATATATATATATATATATATATATATTCTTTTATAACTATTATTTCATTTAGTGTTTATGACAATTATGCCGAGCAATGTGACATCGATTTTTTTTATCTAGGAGGTATGTGAACCACAAATTCCAAACGACCCTATTGTCGAGAGGTTAAATTTAGTTGAAGAAGAAAAAACAATTACTTGAAGGAAAAATTGAAAAAAAATTGAGGAGGAGAAGATGATATTGGAGTTGCATGTTGCGGATGTCGTCGATGATCACAAGATCAAGATGGATGCAATGCGCTTGAAGATTAGAAAGATTAGAAAATATGCCATTCATACTGAGGCTTGGTATCATTATGCCGTTGGATCAATTGTTATCTTGGTTGCGGTTATGATCGCATTTGTTGTTGCATTGAAATGTTTTACATAGTTTCAATGTATGGTTTAATTAGATGCTCTGGAGAGCTATATGTTGGTCAATGAGAACTATATACGGTTTAGTTAGACGAACTTCTATTAATTTGGTCAATTATCTATTCATGATGATGTATGCAAAGATGAACCGACAATGGATGTACGGTAACAGATGCACCTGCGAGTACATTAAGGGCATGAATAATTTTCTCGCAGTGGCTGGGGCAAACAAGCAGAATGGTTTTATGTGTTGTCCATGCCCTATATGTGGGAATACGAGGTCTTACTCTGACTCGAAAACCTTTCACACCCACCTTCTTTATAAGGGTTTCATGCCACACTATAATGTTTGGACAAAGCACGGAGAAAGAGGGGTTATGATGGAAAACAGCAAAGAAGAAGAAGATGATGACAACTATGTGCCCCCTGAATATGGTGATGCTGCAACGGGGGAAGCTGAAGATGCTGCAACGGGGGAAGCTGAAGATCAAGAGGAACCAAACGATGTACCCGATGATGATCTTCGCCGGGTTATTGTTGATGCAAAGAGACAGTGCGAAAGTGAAAAGGAGAAGCTGAAGTTCGATCTCATGTTAGAGGATCAAAAAAAGGGGTTGTACCACAATTGCGAAGATGGCAACACAAAGTTCGGTACTGTACTGGAATTGCTGCTGTGGAAGGCAGAGAATGATGTGACTGACAAAGGATTTGAGAAGCTACTGAAAATATTGAAGAAGAAGCTTCCAAAGGAAAACGAATTGCCCGACAGTACGTATGCAGCAAACAAGGTTGTATGCCCTCTAGGATTGGAGGTGCGGAAGATACATGCATGCCCTAATGACTGCATCCTCTACCGTGGTGCGTATGAGGATTTGAACGCATGCCCCGTATGCGGTGCATTCCGGTACAAGATCAGACGAGATGACCCTGGTGATGTTGACCGCGAGCGCCTGGGGAAGAGGGTTCCTGCCCAGGTGATGTGGTATGCTCCTTTAATACCATGGTTGAAACGCCTGTTCAGAAACAAAGAGCATGCCAAGTTGATGCGGTGGCACAGAGAGGACCGTAAGAAAGACGAGAAGTTGAGAGCACCCGTTGACGGGTCGCAGTGGAGAAAAATCGAGAGAACGTACTGGGATGAGTTTGCAGGTGACGCAAGGAACATATGGTTTGCTGATGGCATTAATCCTTTTGGGGAGCAAAGCAGCAATCAGAGCATTTGGCCCGTGACTCTATGTATCTATAACCTTCCTCCTTGGTTGTGCATGAAGCGGAAGTTCATTATGATGCCAGTTCTCATCCAAGACCCTAAGCAACCCCGTAACGACATTGCTATGTACCTAAGGCCATTAGTTGAAGAACTTCTACAGCTTTGGATTGGAAATGGTGTACGTGTGTGAGATGAGCACAAACAGGAGGAATTTAACCTGCATGCGTTGCTGTTTGTAACCATCAATGATTGGTCTACTCTCAGTAACCTTTCAGGACAGACAAACAAGGGATACCACGCATGCACACACTGTTTAGATGACACCGAAAGTATATACCTGGACAAATGCAGGAAGAATGTGTACCTGGGACATCGTCCATTTCTTCCGACCAATCATCAATGTCGAAAGAAAGGCAAGCATATTAAAGGCGAGGAAGATCACCGGAAGAAGCCCGACATGCGTACCGGTGATCACGTACTTGCTATGGTCAATGATTTAAAAGTAATCTTCAGAAAGGGTCCCGACGGACTATCTGTTCCGAATGACGCTGAGGGACGCACACCCATGTGGAAGAAGAAATCTATATTTTGGGACCTACCCTACTGGAAAGACCTAGAGGTCCGCTCTTCAATCGACGTGATGCACATGACGAAGAACCTTTGTGTGAACCTGCAAGGCTTCTTGGG
Source organism: Triticum aestivum (assembly GCF_018294505.1). Taxonomy (NCBI): domain Eukaryota; kingdom Viridiplantae; phylum Streptophyta; class Magnoliopsida; order Poales; family Poaceae; genus Triticum; species Triticum aestivum. The sequence goes on from NC_057813.1 coordinate 640,991,756, forward strand.
CATGTATGGGAAGACAAAAGATACACCAGAGGCATGGGAGGACCTACAACATTTGCACAAAAAAGATGGCATGCCTCCAAAGCAGTATGAAGGTCCTGCCAGCTACGCCCTTACCAACGAAGAGAAGGAAATCTTCTTTGAATGCCTGCTCAGGATGAAGGTCCCGTCTGGCTACTCGTCGAATATAAAGGGAATAATAAATATGGCAGATAAAAAGTTCCAGAGCCTTAAAGTCTCATGACTGCCACGTGATTATGACGCAACTGCTTCCGGTTGCATTGAGGGGGCTTCTACCGAAAAACGTTCGATTAGCCATTGTGAAGCTATGTTCATTCCTCAATGCAATCTCTCAGAAGATGATCGATCCAGAAATCCTACCAAGGTTAAGGAATGATGTGGCGCAATGTCTTTTCAGTTTCGAGTTGGTGTTCCCACCATCATTCTTCAATACGATGACGCACGTCCTAGTTCATCTAGTCGACGAGATTGTCATTCTAGGACTTGTATTTCTACACAATATGTTCCCCTTTGAGAGGTTCATGGGAGTCCTAAATAAATATGTTTGTAACCGTGCTAGGCCAGAAGGAACCATCTCCATGGGACATCAAACAGATGATGTCATTGGGTTTTGTGTTGACTTCATTCTTGACCTTAAGAAGATAGGTCTCCCCAAATCGCGTATGAGGGGAGACTGAGTGGAAAAGGCATGCTAGAACGTGACTCAATAATATGTAGGGATGGGCATTCTTGGTCTCAAGCACACTACATAGTTCTACATAATTCTACCTTGGTGACCCCGTATGTCGATGAACACAAGAACATTCTGCAGTTTACACGATCGGACTAGTGTGACGACTCGATTACATGTGAACACATCAGGAGTTTCGGCAGTTGGTTGCAAACACGTCTCAGGGGTGACAACACTATTTCTGATGAGCTGTACTTGTTGGCCAGGGAACCATCTTCGACTGTAATGACTTACAAAGGGTTTGAGATAAATGGGAATACATTTTAAACGATCGCCCAAGATCAAAACAGCACCAACCAAAACTGTGGTGTCCGCTTTGATGCGGCAACCAAGAGGGGAAATGACACATATTATGGTTACATAGTGGCCATATGGGAACTTGTCTATGGACATGATTTTAAGGTCCCTTTGTTTAAGTGCAAATGGGTCAATCTGTCAAGAGGCGGGGTACAGGTAGACCCACAGTACAGAATGAGAACATTGGATCTGAACAATCTATGGTACACAGACCAACCATTCGTCCTAGCCAATGATGTGGCACGGGTTTTCTATGTGAATGACATGTCTACCAAACCGAGAAAAAGAAAAGATAAGGAAGCGGGTACATCATACGATGAGCCAAAGCGCCACATAGTTCTTACAGGAAAAAGAGACATCGTGGGATTGGAGGGCAAGACAGACATGTCTGAAGATTATGAAAAGTTTCATGAAATTCCTCCCTTCAAAGTCAAGGCTTACCCAAGCACCCAGTTAAACGATGAAGATTATCCATGGTTATGGCGCAATAAGCAAAGGACACAAGCAAAGAAAAAGTGAAGACTTTCTATCCACAACCATTATGATGATGCCTTTGATCTAGAATATCACTGCAGTTACATGTGACCAAATGAAATCCCTTTGTAACAGATGAGTTTTCGTCCGAAACCCTGATACTTCCGAAGAGATTGTCTGTTTTGTACACAAAGTGCATTCAATTTTTGTCGTAACCCTCTCAACTTCTTAGCACATGCTATGTGGGTGAAATGATGATACCATGCCAACTTTCAACCATTTCAGAGTTCATTTGTAGTGATTTTCAATTTAAAGTTCATTTAGCTGAAATATTGAACTAATAGCAAAAAGTATGAACTAATAGAAAAAAGAATGAACTAAAAAAATCAATTAAAATATTCTGTTATGACCAACTGAAACAACACTATAATATCCTTCAATAGCAAAAAGAATCAACTGAAAAGCTTTTATAAAACTCCAATAGCAAAAGGAATCAACTCAAAAAACTTTTATAAACCTCTAGTATTATTGAAACTAAAATTATATAAAATTTATGCAACCAAAATTATCAAAGTATTTTTTGTTCAAAACATTAAAAGCAAAAAGAATTTTAATAAATATTTTTTTTGTTAGAAACTTTAATAGCAACAAGAATTATCATAAAGAATTTTTTTGTTAGAAACTAAAATAAAAAAATCTATTTCTAAATATAATGATAAAACACAGTAATATTAAATAGCAGCAAAAAATCACTCAAAAAATCTATTTTTATAGTAAAGTTATTCAAAAACTAGTGATTCACACAAATTTCAAAAAATTCAAATTTATACTATTCAAATTGGAAAACAAATGGCACTAACAGAAAGTTTAAAATTTTTATTACCTAAAAGCAAAAAGAATTACATGGAAAACTAGTAAGTATTTTGCTGTAAGTAGAAACAAAATAAAATAAATAAAGAAAAAAGAAAAAAAAGAAAAAAAGTGCCACCTACTGGGCCACCAAGCCGTGAATATGACTAGAAACCCAACCATGGGTCAAGATTCAGGCCCGCAGCAGGCCCAGTTGCCCACACACACAACGTTACACAAATTAGGCGAAAAATCCTGCAGTTAAGAGGAGCTCAAGAGGGTGGGCGCAGCAGCGCTTATAAACCAACCTCGAGCTCTGTCAACTAGCAAGGTGAGACTAAACTTTGGCCGCGACGCGGGCAGCACAGGGCCTTTTGTCCCGGTTGGTGGCACCAATCGGGACTAAAGGGGTGCATTGGTACCGGTTCGTGGTACCAACCGGGACCAATGCCACCCCTTTAGTCTCGGTTGGTGCCACCAACCGGGAATAAAGGCCCGTGCTTCCCGCCCTTTGAGCTGCCAAAAAGAGACCTTTGGTCCCGGTTAGTGGCACCAACCGGGACAAAAGGGGGGCATTGGTCCCGGTTGGTGCCTCGAACTGGGACCAAATCTTAGTGTATATAAGCAAGACTTGTGAAAATTTTCAGTTTTCATCGCAGTCCCCCCTCCCACCCCCCGACGGCCCCGACCTCCTCGACACTGTCAGGCTGCCCGACGCCGTTGCCATCGCCCGTGCCTACGCCGCCCCCGAGCCCACGCTGACGCCGTCCGCCGCCCACACCTCGTCGCCGTCGCCGTTGCCAACTCCTCTGCGCCCCAATGGCGCCTGCTCCTCGTCGTTGTCGCCGCCCCCGTTGTCGCACCCTCGCTGTTGTCGCCCTGCCTCTGCGACCTCTCCATCATCTATTGCCTCCCTGACCTTGTCATAGCCTCCGCCTTCCTGTGCCGGCCCCTGCCCTGCCCCGCGCGCGCCGCCTCTGCCTTAGGCCAACCCCGACCTCGCCGTCGCCGATGCCGCCCCTAGTAAGCCCCCGCGCCCCTGCCCTGCCCCCCTGCCGCCGCCGCCGCCGTGGATATATGATTTTTTTTGCATATATATATGATGTTTTTTTCATGTATGTTGATGTAATGTTGATGTATATATATATATGATGTTTTTTTTGTTCATAGATGATCGTATGAATTTTTGTTCACAGATGTGATTTTTTGTTCATATATCATATGATGTTTTTATTGTTCATAGATGATCGATCATATTTCATATGTATGCAAGCGAAGTCATTGTCGTTAGTTGTACTGTTTAGGGTTAGGGTCGTCGAGGAAGAAGGAAAATAAGGAAAAAGAAGAAAAGAGGAAGAAGGAAGAAGGAAGAAGGAAGAAGAAGAAAAAGAAGGAGAGGAAAAAGGAAAATAAGAAGAGGAAGAAGGATAAGAAGCAGGGGAGAAGAGGACAGGAAGAAAAGGAGAAAAAAATAAGAAGAGGTAGAAGAAGAAAAAAAGAGGAGAAGAAGAGGGAATAGAGGAGAAGAAGAAAAAATAGAAAATTTTATATTTTTTATACTTCTCCTCTATTCCTTCTTCTTATCCTCTTTTTTCTTCTTCTTTTTTTCCTCTATTTTTTTCTTATTCTTCTCCTCTATTTTTTCTTCTTCTTCCTCTTCTTATTTTTTATCAGGAACGAGGGTGTCGGGAACTATGGTGTAGGAAACTAGGGTAGAGGGTCGAGGGTCCTCGAGGGGTCGAGGGTCCTCGAGGGTTGAGTGTCGTCGAGGGGTCGAGGGTCATCGAGGGTTGAGGGTCGAGGGTCGAGGGTCGTCGAGGGGTCGAGGGTCGAGGGGTCAAGGGTTGAGGATCGCCGAGGGTCAAGGGTCGCCGTTTAACAAGAATGCCCCCATTATGGATGTGCCCAAGTTGATCAATTTTTTTTATTCTGATCTCATATATATATATTCTTCTATACATCATGTTGCTTGTCAAAGTATTGAAGAAATCCATGGCTACATCATTTGCTGGAAGTAACAGGCGTATGACGCTACGAAGCTCTACAAAGTTGTTTTGTAACGGAGTTCCTGATAGAATGATTCGCTTTTTGGTACTAATTTTAGCAAAGGCCTTCCAAATAGCGATATTTAGAAGGCTCTTGCTGAACTTCATACCAAAAAGCTAATTATCCTATCCGGGACTCCGTTCCAAAACAATTTGGAGAGCTTCGTACCGTTATGCGCCTGTTACTTTCGGCAAATGATGAAGCAATGGTTTTCTTGAATCCTTTGACACTAAACAACATGACATATAGAACGGTAGATGAGATCAGGAAAAATATGGACCATTTTCTACACATATAGAATGGCGCCATCTTGTTAAATCCCTTAAAGGTTTAGAGAATCCGAGCGGTCGAGGATTAGAACTAGCTAGGGTAGGGGCTCAAGGGTCACCGAGGGGATGAGGGTCGAGTGTCGTCGAGGGGTCGACAGGGGGACGTCGATCAACCCCTTCTCACTCGACCAACAAACGAGGACACCCAAACCATAGAAAAAAATGTTGTCGATATCGTACTCCCTCCCGCCCCTACCCGACAAACTCTCTCGAGATTTATAAGAGATTTATCAAGAATGCCCCCATTATGGATGTGCATAATTATGTTGATCCCTATTTTTTTTCTGATCTCATCTACCATTCTATATGCGGACATTCTCTTGTGTCAAAGTATTGAATCCTTTGACACTAGACAACGTGACATATAAAAGGGAAGATGAGATTAGGAAAAATAGGGACCATTTTTTCTGCACATCCAAAATGGTGCCATCTTGTTATATCCCTTGTTTGACATGCATGAGAGAGGCGGTCCGGACGTCGGACATTCATGAGAGAGGCGGTCCGGGCAAAACCCTAGAAGCATTGCCGAGGCCACCCCAAACCCTAGAAGCGTCGAGGCCACCCAAATTTACCAAGTTAAAAGAGCATTGTCGAGGCCACCCCAAACCCTAGAAGTGTTGTGATTAGCTAGCTAGGTCTATGTTTGCCACCATTAATATATCCATCTCTCATGTTTGTATATTAATTGCCATGTTGTAATATTTGCAAAAACTATGGATCAACAAAGAGACTTCGACCAAGAAGATATATTGGGGGACATAATCCACGACGGAGGTGATGTCTTGTCGTTTCTCAACGACATTGATGGTCTGGAAGGAGAGGAAGTAGGCTACGGTGATCGAACAATGGAGGAGGAAAGTCATGATCATGATGGTGGCTCCGGCGACCGTGATGACGGCTCCGGTGACCGAACGGAGTCAGGATCTGCTGTTCCAAAGTCCGGCGAGGTATATATATATATTAAGCCTGTGTTGACTAGCTAATTGATGCAATAATTGTTTTGGTATGTACATATATTAACTCTTCCTTTTCTTTTATAGCCCTCCGGATGGAGCAAAATTTCGGAAACGAGATGAGGCCCGAAGAAAAAGTTGCGCCAGGATGAAAGGTTCATGATCACAGAAACCCCGTGCGATGGCCGACGAATTGAACCCCTCCGGACCAAGGAAGCGTTTTCTGCTCAGTGTGGGGTTCTTTTTAGGGACATGATCTCGATCGCATCCACCAATGGTATAAGATTAAGAAGGAAGACCCTCAAGTTTCTTATGTCGAAGATAGACAGAAAGATGATCTTTGGACCGTGCTAAAGGAAAATTTCACCCTACCGGCAAAGGAGGATCCGGATAAGCAGTTATAGAGCCATTGGTCAAGGCTCATGCTCTCAAGAAGATGGCAGGTCTATTCAGGACGTGGAAGGAGGAGTTGAAATCAACGTATGTCGACAAAAACAAGACTCCAGAATTCACCGGCCGATTTGAGAAGATAAGAGATCACTGGGACGAATTTGTGGCCCATAAGACATCGGAGAAGAGTACGAAGATGTCAACGACAAACAAGATAAATGCTGCAAAGAAGGAGCATCACCATGGCACGGGGTTAGGTGGCTACCTCAAAGCCCGACCATTGTGGGACAAGGCTGAGAGTGACCTGATTGCTAAAGTGGTCGAACCAGAGATTGCACTGGCCAGACCGTTCAAGGACTTGGTTCTTCGGTGTTGGGGGAACTTTGGACCCTGAAAAAGGGAAGTGTTGTTGGACGAACGAGCAACTTGCAACACCCATGATGAAGCTTTAGGAAGCAATCAAGGCAGCGCAGGAAGGGACATTCGTTCCAGACAAAGAGAACGATGAGCTCAGACAGGCCCTCGGGAATCCTGAGCACCCTAAATGAACACAAGGCACGCCAGGCTCTGTTGCGTGGAAGGTTGGGTTTCCCAACGCAGGAGGTTGCAAAACCCAAGAGAGGAGGAGGAAAGTGGAGCTGAGCGAACTACAGAAGCTTCAGGCAAGGGTACAAAAGCTAGAGGAACGACAAGATGTTGAGAACCAGTGAGATCCTGCCCAAGCTACCCCACCATCTCAGTGGAGAAGCAGCATGGCTTCCACCGAGCTCGTTCAGCAGCCTAACTTCACGGATCCTAGCTACCCCATCGATGCTATCACGGAGTCACACCAGTGTCAGCTTATGATGCAATGGTAGAACCTCAAAGTCAAGGCGGTTGTTGGCTCTGTGTTCCCTCCTGAACCCGACGCAACTTTTCACTGCCTTTCGATTCCACAAGGCTATGCTGTTGTGATGGTGCGTGAAATAACGGAGGGATTTGAGGACCTCCATCTTGACCACCCTACAGGTGAAGGGGAGACTCTGCTGGACTTTGCTCTGAAGACTCCATGTCTATAGCGGAAGTAGCACATCAAGCTTCTGAACTTCACGCCTCCGGTGAGTCAGCTAGGCACTCCGCCTCCTCTGCCTCATCCTCCTCCTCCGGTGAGTGATTAGGGCACTCCGCCTCCTTCTCTGGCGCGTGAGGTCGGCAGTATTCCGCCTCCTTGAAAGGATCAAGAAGAGGTGTCTAGAGGGGGGTGATTAGACCCCCAACAAACAAAGTTGGCAGTTTTAAAGTTTTTCAAGTTGAGGTGGTAGATTAACACAATTTCAAGCATACACAATACAATTCAAGCAAGCATGCAAAGAGTATATGAGCAGCGGAAAGTAAAGCATGCAACTTGCAAGAAAGTAAAGGGATGGGATTGGAGTGTGCAAACGCAATTGGAGACACGGAGATTTTTGGCGTGCTTCCGATAGGTGGTGCTATCATACATCCACGTTGATGGATACTTCAACCCACGGAGGGTAACGGTTGTGCGAGTACACGGAGGGCTCCACCCACCAAGGGTCCATGAATAAGAAACCTTGTCTATCCCGTCATGGTCATCGCCCACAAAGTACTTGCCTCACTAGGGTAGATCTTCACCAAGTAGGCGATCTCCTTGCTCTTACAAACTCCTTGGTTCAACTCCACAATCTTGACGGAGGCTCCCAAGTGACACCTAACCAATCTAGGAGACACCACTCTCCAAAAGGTAATATATGGTGTGTTTAATGAACTCCTTGCTCTTGTGCTTCAAATGATAGTATCCCCAACACTCAACTCTCTCACACAGATTTGGCTATGGTGGAAAGATGATTTGAGTGGAAAGAAACTTGGGGAAGGCTAGAGATCAAGATTCATATGGTAGGATTGGAATATCTTGGTCTCAACACATGAGTAGGTGGTTCTCTCTCAGAAAATGAGTAGTGGAAGTGTAGGTTTGTTCTGATGGCTCTCTCCACGAATGAAGAGTGGGTGGAGGTGTATATATAGCCTCCACACAAAATCTAACCATTACACATAGATTCCCAAACTCGATGGGACCGAATGAACAAACTCGGTCAGACCGATCCAGGTAAAAATCTGAATGTTAGAGTTTTCAATGGGATCGATATAGTCATCTCGGAGAGACCGATATGCTAGGGTTAGGGCATAACGCAATCTCGGTGTGACTGCTCGCATAAACTCGGTGGGACCAATTTCAGCAATAGGTACACAGAGTGTTGGTCAGGCAAACTCGGTGGGACCAATTCGTTCACTTCGGTGGGACCGAAGTGTTACGAGAAGGAAACACGGAGTTTGCAATGCAGACTCGGTGGGATTGATTTGCTCATTACGGTTAGACCGAAATGTTACAAAAAGGAAAAGGAGAGTTTGCAATCCCATCTCGGTGATATCGAGATCCCTATTGGTGAGACCGAAGTAACTAGGGTTTGTGGCAGTGGCTATGTCAAATGAAACTCGGTGGCGCCGGATAGATCAAAGTCGGTGGGGCCGAGTTTGACATTTAGGTTTAGGACATATGTGGATCTGAGAAAGTGGCTGAGGGTTTTGGAGCATATCACTAAGCACTTTGAGCAAGAAAGCCATTAAGCAACACCTCATCCCCTTTTAATAGTATTGGCTTTCCTATGGACTCAATATGATCTTGGATCACTAAAATAGAAAATGTAGAGTCTTGAGCTTTTGCCAATATTTGTCCTTAACATCTTGAAGGTGTTCCACATCCTCTTGTCCATGTCCATGCCACTCCAATGTTGAACTTATCTAAAATGCACTAGGTAGAAGTATTAGTACAACAAGATATATGTTGTCATGAATTACCAAAATCACCCAGGGAGTACTTGTGCTTTCAATCTCCCCCTTTTTGGTAATTGATGACAACATACATCAAAGCTTTAGATGAAGATCTAAGTAAATAGCAAGTAAAGTTGTGGAAAGACAAGCAACATGCATTGGCTCCCCCTACATGTATGCAATCATGTGATGATAGATCATAAGAGTATGAGAATGCATAAACATGTCAGAGCAAGCAATGAGTTACATGTGTCTTGGCTATATGCATCATAGAAAATGATATACATACTGGAAATATACCTTCATGTTATGAGTCTCTCTTTCAAACAATATGTACCATAGGAAGAGATCTTCATGCACATGAGTGTGATTCATATACTTACCTTGTGGTCTTGAGCTAGCTTGAAGAAGTTGTACCTGGGTAAGCAAGGTTAGATAACACAAGAACATCTACTAGACAGAGCAAGAACTAACGAACACAAGAATACCAAGACTGGGATGATATGTAGAGTGTGAGTACTAGGTACTCTATTTGGATATTGACATGTTCCCAAGAATAAAGATATGCAATGAATTCCAAAGATTTTCTTCCCTTAGATGTCTTTCTCCCCCTGAATCTGACATGGGATAATGGGAGTAGATAGGGTAGTAGAAAATCAGAACAAACAAGAAAGTAACCAGAGCAGATAAAGTCATAACATATACTATCATGTCTTTCCCCTCTTGAAGACATGAGACAACTTCCCTATTAAGAATAAGAGCATCAGGAGAAGCTCTTATGAGTGAATTCTCTCTTATGTGATAAGCTTTGATGTTCTCTCTCTCTCTCTCTCCCTTCGACATCAATTTGCAAGAAGGGACTTTTGGAGCATGAGTCAAGTAGGTTTGGTCCTGGAGTCACATTTCAAAGCCACGTGTAATATTGATGCTGGTAGAGGACAAGTTACAAAGAGTGGAGCTGGGACAAATATGCAGAATGCAAGTGAACTAGATTTTGTTTTGGGACTGAAATCGGTAGCACCAAGTGGTTGCAATCGGTGGCAGCGAGTTTATTCGGCTCAGCCAAAGTAATCAATCCGGTGAGACCGAGTTTAACCCAGAGAGTGACTTCTTGTCACCTCAGCTCACTAGGCAAATAAGATCTCACAAGGATATGCAAGGAATTAATTGAATGATTTGCAATGAATTGGATGCTGGGAAATGCATAAAATAACAGGAAAAAAGAGAAATCTAGATGATTTTTTTGAATAAGGGGAACTAGCATGCATGAGACAAATGCAAGGGCACAAAGACACAACAGAGAACTTCATCAAGAATTGGTCGGCAACAAAGTCACCTATGTTAGAGTATATTGACTTAGGAGTCAAGTGAAGACACTTGATCATAGGTCATACTCATTGTTTCAGCTCAAAATGGGATTGCCATTTTTCATTTAAGCATTTTGATCTATTATCATCTTCTTGAGTTGCTTTGAACCATGTCTTGGGGTTACGCTTCTCTAAGATGGAATGACATACCTTGGGTGGTGGGGATGAACTTGGTCATGTAGTTGAACTTGTGTAGGGTGCTCAAGTTGATGTATATCATCAAGAGTTGGGAGCACCACTAGTAGTTGAGGTTCATCTTCCTACATCGGTTAATCTTGCAAGGAAGAGCACTTGTGTATCCAAAGTGACAATCATGAAATTTGATATAGGAATTTATGAAAGGATATATTGAATGGATTTGCACTTCCTTGTCTTCATCTACCATTGTAGAGACTTAGAGATGTAGAGATTTCTTAAAATGTGATTGAGTTGCAATCTCATAGAATTGGGCTTATCCAAGTACCTACAAGGGTTAGATAGCATGCAAGAGTACAAGAGTATCCAAGACATATGATCATCATCCTAAGAGAATGGTCAAGGACTAGTCATAGTAAGGCTCATGCCCTTCATGCATCCACATGGATTTTCTACTCCAAATTTGAGGCATCAATGATGTTCAATTCACCTCTCAACCTGTAAAACACTTTCTCATCAAGTGGTTTAGTGAATATATCCACCAATTGCTTGTCGGTACGAACATGCTTAAGTTTGATATCTCCCTTAGAAACATGATCTCGAATGAAATGATGACGAACTTCAATATGCTTAGTTCGAGAATGTTGCACGGGATTATGAGCAATCTTAATAGCACTCTCATTATCGCAAAGCAATGGAACATGTTTCACATATATCCCATAATCTTTAAGAGTTTGGGTCATCCAAAGTAATTGAGCACAACATGAACCAGCGGCAATGTATTCTGCTTCGGCGGTGGATAAGAATACTGAGTTTTGTTTCTTGGAGGACCAAGACACAAGAGATCTAACAAGAAATTGAAAAGTACCCGAAGTGGACTTTCTATCAACCTTCTCACCGGCATAGTCCAAGTCGGATTAGCCAACAAAGATCAAAAGAAGACCTCTTAGGATACTAAATGCCAAAATTTAGTGTATGTATTAAGTATCTCACTATCCTTTTCATAGCCTTAAGATGACACTCTTTGGGGGCTGCTTGATATCGTGCACACATGCACACACTTAGCATGATATCGGGACGGGAGGCACATAGATATAACAATGAACCAATCATAGAGCAGTAAACCTTTTGGTCAACCGGTTCGCCATCCTTTGTCAAGTCAAGATGTCCACTAGTAGGCATGGGAGTATTTATACCTTTGCATTCTTGCATGTTGAACTTCTTGAATAAGTCCTTGGTATACTTTGTTTGAGAGATAAAGATTCCCTCCTTAGTTTGCTTGATTTGTAAACCAAGAAATAACTTGAGTTCACTCATCATAGACATCTCAAACTTCTCCGACATAAGCTTCCCAAAATTCTCACTAAAATGAGGGTTAGTTGATCCAAATATGATATCATCAACATAAATTTGGCACACAAATAATTCTCCATTAACCCTTTTGGTGAAGAGTGTAGAATCAATTTTACCAATTTCAAACCCTTTATCAAGAATAAACTTAGTGAAGCATTTATACCAAGCTCTAGGAGATAGCTTAGGACCATAAAGAGCTTTGTGAAGTTTGTAAACATGGTTGGGTTTATTAGCATTAACAAAGCCGGGAGGTTGTTTAACATAAACTTCATCCTCAATTTCACCATTAAGAAAAGCACTTTTGATGTCCATTTGATATAAGGTAATGTCATGATGATTGGCATACGCAAGTAAGATGCGAATGGACTCAAGTCTAGCAATGGGGCATAAGTCTCACCATAGTCCATACCTTCGACTTGAGTGTAGAGTTGAGCAACGAGACGAGCCTTCTTGCGTACAACTTGTCCATCATCATCTTACTTGTTCTGAAACACCCATTTGGTTCCAATGACATTGTGCTTCTCATCGGGCTTCTCAACCATTGTCCATACTTGGTTCCTCTCAAAGTTGTGTAGCTCTTCGTGAATGGCATTTATCCAATCTGTATCTTCCAATGCTTCTTTAACCTTCATAGGTTCAATGCTTGAAATGAATGAGTAATGTTCACAAAAGTTAGCCAAACGAGTTTTAGAGCGAGCAATTCTCCCGGTTTGAATGTCATCAAAGATCTGTTCGACGGGATGATCTCTTGAGACTCTTGCTCAAACTCATGATAGCTTTTGTTTGGGTCAGGGTGGAACATCCTCTTCTTCGTCTTCTTCTTGTCCTTCTTCGTTGTTGTTGGCGTGGTTGTTCTCCCATGGAGGTGGAGAAGGAGGTCGTTGAGGTTCATCTTGTTGTACATCCTCGTTCTCATTGTCTTGACGTGTCCCGCTTGTGGATGCCTCCAAGTCAACTCGTGGTTCACCTTGGCGTGAGGTTCAGGCTTCCACTTGGATAGACGAGGTACTTTCCTTCACCTCCGTTGGGTGAATCTTGCTGATAGACAAGTCTTGGATTGCTTTCGAAGGATCTTCGTCGCCTATATCAATTGGCAATTTCTCTACTTGCGAGCCGTTAGATTCATGAAACATCACATCTACCATCTCTTCAACCTTTTGGGTGAAATTGTTGTAGACACGGTAAGTGTGAGAGTTTGAGCCATAACCGAGTAGGAAACCTTCATGAGACTTAGGAGCAAATTTCGAACGATGTTGCTTGTCAAGAATGTAACACTTTGAGCCAAATACCCAAAAGTATCTAACTTGGGGTTTGTTACAGATGAGGAGTTTGTATGCCGTCTTGCTGAGTAGCTTGTGAAGATATAGATGATTCTTGCATGACAAGCTGTCTCAACCGCTTCTACCCAAAAGTAATTTGGCGTCTTGTACTGATCAAGTATTGTTCTCGCCATTTCAATGAGCATCCGGTTCTTCCTCTCAACAACTCCATTTTGTTGAGGTATGTACGTAGCCGAGAACTCATATGACATCCCTTCTTCGTCAAGAAAGGTGTCCACATTGGCGCTCTTGAACTCCGTTTCATTGTCGTTGTGAACCTTCTTGATCTTCACTTCAGATTGGTTTTGGGCCTTCCTAGCGAAGTTTTTGAAGATCTTTTGAACCTGCGATTTATCATTGAGAAAGAACACCCATGTAAATCTTGAAAAATCATCAACGATGACTAGTCCAAACGAGTTACCACCGAGCCTTTTGTAAGTGTTGGGACCAAAGAGATCCATGTGAAGTAGCTCGAGCGGTCTTCTCGTGGTCATGATGTTCTTCATGGGGTGGCTTCCTCCAACCTATTTTCCTTCTTGGCAAGCGCTGCAGAGTCTATCCTTATCAAATATGACATCTTTAACACCAAGGATATGATCACCTTTAATAAGATTGTCAAGGTTTTGCATGCCCACATGACCTAACCATCTATGCCACAACCAGCCTTTGGAAGATTTAGCAATTCAGCAAGTTCTAGGTTGATCCTTTTTAGTGGAGTCAACAATGTGTAGATCACCTCTACATACGCGGTAAAGACCATTTTATGATTATCTCTTCGAAACACTTGGCAATCTACTCTAGTAAATAGGACATTGAAACCAAATTCAGCTAGTCTAGATACAGAAAGTAGATTATAGCCAACAAATTCAACGAGCGTAACATTTTGTATGGAGTTGTCATGTGAGATGGCCACCTTACCGAGGCCAACCACCTTACCCTTTGAGTTATCACCAGAAGTGACATACTTTCGAGGGCCGTCGTTTTCAGCAAGCTCACGAAACATATCTTTATCTCCGGTCATGTGATCGGTACATCCACTATCAAGGACCCATTCCTTTCCTCCAACCATGTAGCCGTGAAGATTAGCCATAAGACCAAAGTGTCTCATAGACTCTACAAGATCAAATTCATTATCATCATCTTCATCATAGTATCCATGTTCAACATCATCTTGCAAATGATCATTTCCTAGAGAGAGTGATTCATTAGATATATGATTTTAAAAATGTTCATCTCTATGAATTCTAATAGCTTCGGAAATAATATTGCTAATGATTCCAACATCTCCTTTGGCACGCATAAGATTGGTAACCTCAAATAAACAATCTCCAAACTTAGGATCATTGGGATTCATCTTATTCAAAGCAATAGACTTGTGAAGAATCTCATCTAAGTTTTTCAAGGAATAGTTAGGAAATCGTTCCTCAAGAAATCTCCATATAGTATAAGCACAATCAAGAGTAGGCAAGTGACCAATCAAATTTCTAGGCAATCCTCTAATGATAAGATTGATAGTTCTAAGATTGCGAATCATGTCAAGAGACTCATCATGGGTAGGATGCAAGGGATCAACAAGGGGTTCACAAGGGGTAGTAATGTACTTGTTCAAGTGATATTCATGAAAGATTCCAAGCATCTCATTTTTCACTCACTAAAGAACTCTCCATCAAGCATAGGCACTCTATGTCTAAGACTCCCCAATGTAGACTCATCCATCTTCCTCCAATGGTGATTAAACCAAATCAATGTAGATCAATGCTCTGATACCAATTGAAAGGATCAAGAAGAGGTGTCTAGAGGGGGTGACTAGACCCTCAACAAACAAAGTTGGCAGTTTTTAAGTTTTTTGAGTTGAGGTGGTAGATTAACACAATTTCAAGCATACACAATAGAATTCAAGCAAGCATGCAAAGAGTATATGAGCATCGGGAAGTAAAGCATGCAACTTGCAAGAAAGTAAAGGGATGGGATTGGACTGTGCAAAGGCAATTGGAGACATGGAGAATTTTGGCGTGGTTCCGATAGGTGGTGCTACCATACATCCACGCTGATGGAGACTTCAACCCACGGAGGGTAACGGTTGCGCGAGTCCACGGAGGGGTCCACCCACGAAGGTCCACGAAGAAGAAACCTTGTCTATCCCATCATGGCCATCGCCCACAAAGGACTTGCCTCACTAGGGTAGATCTTCACGAAGTAGGCGATCTCCTTGCCCTTACAAACTTCTTGGTTCAACTCCACAATCTTGACGGAAGCTCCCAAGTGACACCTAACCAATCTAGGAGACACCACTCTTGAAAAGGTAATAGATGATGTGTTGTTGATGAACTCCTTGCTCTTGTGCTTCAAATGATAGTCTCCCCAACACGCAACTCTCTCACACAGATTTGGCTATGCTGGAAAGATGATTTGAGTGGAAAGCAACTTGGGGAAGGTTAGAGGTCAAGATTCATATTGTAGGATTGGAATATCTTGGTCTCAACACATGAGTAGGTAGTTCTCTCTCAGAAAATGAGTAGTGGAAGTGTAGGTTTGTTCTGATGGCTCTCTCCACGAATGAAGAGTGGGTGGAGGGGTATATATAGCTTCCACACAAAATCTAACCGTTACACACAGATTCCCAAATTTGGTGGACCGAATCAACAAACTCGGTCAGACTGATCCAGGTAAAAATATGAACGTTAGAGTTTTCGGTGGGACCGATATAGTCATCTCGGAGAGACCGACATGCTAGGGTTACGGCATAACGTAATCTCGGTGTGACTGATCGCATAAACTCAATGGGACCAATTTCAGCAATAGGTAGACAGAGGGTTGGTCAGGCAAACTCGGTGGGACCGATTCGCTCACTTTGATGGGACCGAAGTGTTACAAAAAGGAAACACGGAGTTTGCAATGCAGACTCGGTAGGACCGATTTTCTCATTTCGGCGAGACTGAAATGTTGCAAAAAGGAAAAAAAAGAGTTTATAATCCCATCTCGGTGATACCGAGATCTCTATCGGTGAGACCGAAGTAACTAGGGTTTGTGGCAGTGTCTATGTCAAATGAAACTCGTGGCGCCAGATAGATCAAAGTCGGTGGGGCCAAGTTTGACATTTAGGTTTAGGACATATGTCGATGTGAGAAAGTGGCTGAGAGTTTTGGAGCATATCACTAAGCACTT
The DNA here is from genome assembly GCF_018294505.1 of Triticum aestivum. NCBI lineage: Eukaryota > Viridiplantae > Streptophyta > Magnoliopsida > Poales > Poaceae > Triticum > Triticum aestivum. Next base: position 641,008,007 of record NC_057813.1, read on the forward strand.
TAAGCAAGCAAGCCATTAAGCAGCACATTGTCCCCTTCTATCAAACCTCTAGAGAAGTTACCATACGAGATGAGCGACGAGGAAAACAAGAAGACATGTGAAGCCCAAGTGAAGGACTTCTGTGAAACGCAAAAAGCTAAGGAACATCCTCTTCCGGAGGAGAAGATAGATCCAGTGACAGCGAAGTGCACTTTGGATGCCCTCAAGGAAGCACCAGCGCCTCCGTCGCAAACGAACTATGACCGCATTATTGAAAGTACATATAAGGAAGCGGAGCGGTCGGGAAGTACTTGAAGTGATCGAAGATTAGCAGAAAGAAGAAGTGGAAAAAAATTCCCCACCTCGGAGAACAAGCAAAGCAATCGGGCTTCCCGCTCAAGGTGTCTAGCGATATCGTCGCTAATCATCCGGGGATGGTGCCCGGTACCAATCCTAGAGATTACATGCCCGACAATGCACTTTTTGATACAATGGAGGTGGACAGATTCAAATACCGGCACGGGAAGCCTCTCGTCAAACCTGGTCATCCTCCTCTAACAACGATGATGCGAAGATTCCATGATTGGTACATGGACATCTGCAGCAAGCCTGGGAAGGATAATTTGATGCTGAGAGTTAAAGAGGAGCACGACCTTGTTGGAATTGATCTGTTGTCTGTTCCATATCAGGAGTTCTTCCAGTTTTTTAATCAAAAGGCCCTGGACAAAGTAATCATCACTTGCTACTGTCTATAAGTACTACTTCTGTAATTAAGTCTTTCTATATAGCTCAGCTCTTTCATTGCATGTATATATAAGTATCCTCACTATATTATGTAGATTAAAGATCGCCGAATGCAAGAAAAGACAAATCGGTGCTACTGGGTTCATTAACACAAATCTCATAGATGAATGGAATGTTAAACATGATGCCAAACAAACCGAGGCCACTTCGAAATCAAAATAAAGATACAATACTCTTTCCTTACAAATTCAAGTGACTGTTACTGTCTTGTCCATATTCGGTTTCCCTTATTACTCGAGGTTATAGTAATGTAATTGCTGAGTTATGCATGCGTGCACAGCTTCCACTTTATTCTGCTAGAGATTAAGCTTGAGCAAGGACTAGTAACCGTCATAGACTCGAGACGGAAAGAACCCTAGGAGTATGCGACCATGACTAAAATGCTCGAGAAGTAAGTTTAATCAATCATTATCGCACCATATCGGCAACTTTGTTCATTTCCTGATATCAAGTAATTGTTTTCTTTGTCTGGCAGGATTTGGTAAAAGTTCACCGCAGAAGCTCCGGGACTGCCGGGGGAGCTGCGATTTAAACACCCGAAAGTAAGTACTACTAGCTAGTTCCGCGCATCTCACATTGATTCTAGCTAGTTTCATCAATACCATTAAGCATGCTTGCTTATCAGTTTGATTGACCTCTATTTCTTGTAAAGTGGTTGTGGGAGGAACCCGGGAATAATTACTGTGGATACTACATTTCCGAGTTCATCCGCCACACGATCTGTGAGTGGGGCTACTCTAAAAACAATATGAAGTGCGTAAGCAATAATATTCACAATTTTATTTTATTACCATCATTTGTGTTGAGTTTCATTCATATATATGTATTGACCCCCTTCTTCAAATTAGATGTTTCAGATGCGGGATGTGTAAATATTGGAGGAAGCGTTGAACCCTTTGGTCTCGGGCCGCTGTATATATTGATAATCTGTCGTGGGTTACAAGTTTGGGAGATCGCTAGGACTCTCCAGAATTCCACGAGAGAGAGAGAGATAGAAGACTGCACGAGAGAGAGAAGAGATAGAAGTTTGAATACAACATATAACTCTAATCTTCTATCTAACATCCTCCCTCAATCTAAACCTATGAAACTCTGTCAAGATTTAGATTGTATATGAACTCGTTCATCCTCCTCATGGACAGTGGCTTAGTAAACCCATCAGCAAGTTGATCTCATGTTGGAATAAACCTGATGTCAAGTAGCTTCCGAGCGACTCGTTCTCTGACAAAATGGAAATCAACTTCTATATGTTTTGTTCGTGCATGGAAAACAGGATTTGCTGAAAGATAGGTTGCACCAATGTTGTCACACCATAACCTTGCAGCTTGTGGAAATTTTATCCCAAGTTCACATAACAAAGTCTGAATCCACATGACTTCAGCAGTTGCATTTGTCAGTGCTTTATACTCCTCTTCAGTACTGGATCTAGAGACAGTCGCCTGTTTTCTTGCACTCCATGATATAAGATTTGGGCCTAAGAATACAGCAAATCCACCTGTGGATCTTCTATCATCAACACATCCTGCCCAATCTGCATCAGAATATGCACTCACTAGCATAGCTGGTGACTTAGTAATCTTAACTCCAAGCCCCATTGTATACTTGAGATACCTCACAATCCGCTTAACAGCTGTCCAATAAACTGTACTAGGAGCATGCAAATACTGACATAACTTGTTCACATAATATGAAATATCTGGACGAGTTAAAGTCAAATACTGAAGCGCGCCAACAATGCTTCTGTAATTTGTTGCATCCTCTGGACCAAGTACCTGTCCTCCCTCAACTGAAAGTTTTTCTGAAGTTGAGAGTGGTGTACTTACAAGCTTGCAGTACTCCAGACCAATCCTCTTTATAATATCAGAAGTATATTTTTCTTGCGTCAAAAGTATTCCATCTTTCACCTGTTTTACTTCAATACCAAGAAAATAGTGAAGATTGCCCAAATCCTTCAATGCAAAGTCCATATAAAGATCATGAAGAAGACTTGTAGTGGCATCTGGATTGGAACTAGCAACAATAATAACATCAACATAAACAAGAACAAATATTGTTATACTGCCTTTGTTATAGAAGAAGTGAGGTATCTGCCTTTGATGAGTAAACCCAAGTCGTTGTAACTGAGTACTTAACCTTGAGTACCAGGCTCTATGTGCCTACTTTAATCCATACAAGGCTTTATCTAGCTTGCAAACATGATGTGGCATGTTTTTGTTTTCATGCCCTGGTGGTTGCCGCATGAACACTTCTTCCTCAAGAACACCATGAAGAAACGCGTTCTGTACATCTAGCTGTCGTAAACTCCAACCTCTAGAAATAGCAATAGACAGTACACGTCTGATGGTTGCTGACTTAATAACATGACTGAATGTATCCTCATAATCAATTCCAAATCTCTGCTTAAAACCCTTTGCAACTAGCCTAGCCTTGTATCTGTCTATGCTTCCATCTGCCTTTCTTTTGATCTTGTAAACCCATTTGCAATCAATCACATTTTTACCTTTCCCTGGTGGAACTAAGTGCCAGGTTTTATTTTTCATGAGTGCTACATATTCTCCATCCATAGCCTCTTTCCACTCTTTATGTGCTAGTGCATCACTAAGATTTTCTGGTTCACCAACACTAGTAAGAAAAGCATATTTGCGTTTGTCATACCTTATCACTACAAAAAAAAGACACATCCATGACATTTTGGGCCGAACGAAAAAAAATTATGTCATACATATGACACTTCTATGGCGATAATTGTGACAAAACCCGGTATAATCATAGATGTGGTGGGCTCCTACTTCTATGACAAAAAATGATGACAGAAAATGGGCTTTTTATCCTGGGCGGCCGGAGACGCAGCTGCATGACATTCTTTGGGCCGTCCATGACGGAAAAAACCGTGGTAGAAGCGACGACGAGGAAAATTTCGGGGAGTTCCCGGTTATGGTGGGAGGTCCGGGGCCGAGCGATGCGCGTTTCTCTTGTACACGTACATGCGTGTGTGTGAGGCGTTGGCTCTAACTAAACCCAAGCGAGGCGTTGGGCTCTAACTGAACCCGATCGATTGCACTATAGGCTACGCGTTACTGAACCCGAGCGATCAATCGATGGGTGTTAACTGAACCCGATCGAGCGATTCCTTCGCTACTGCTGCTAACTGAAGCCGATCGATTGGATGAACAGTGAGTGTTGCGGGGGGGTGGATGAACAGTGAGTGGTGCCGTTGCCTCTGGATGGACAGGACCCCGCGGTGTGGAGGGCTGGATGAACAGTAGACGGTGGAGGGGTGCCCATGGAGGGGTGGATGAATAGGACCCCGTGGTGTGGAGGGCTGGATGAACAGTAGACGGTGGAGGGGTGCCCGTGGAGGGGTGGTTGAACAGGACCCCGTGGCGTGGAGGGCTGGATGAACAGTAGACGGTGGAGGGGTGCCCGTGGAGGGGTGGTTGAACAGTAGCCGGTGGAGTAGCGCACGGTGGAGGCTGGATGATTAGGAGCCCGTGGATGAACAGGAGCCCGTGGAGGCTGGAGGAGATCGACGGTGGATGAACAGTAGCCCGTGGAGGCTGGAGGAGGTCGACGGTGGAGATGAACAGTATCCTGTGGAGTCCCGTTTTGCGGTACGCCACACCCCTCCCGATGAACAGGACCCCTGTTTCAACCGTAGCACTCCAACACAAGTCTGTTTCGTCCGTTTTCCGGTACGCCACACCCCTCCCGATCAACAGGACCCCCGTTTCAACCATAGGAGGTCCGTTTCCTCCGTTTTGCGGTACGCCAGACCCCTCCCAATGAACACGACCCCCGTTTTGAACGTGGCCTGTCGAACACAAGGCCGTTTCCTTCATTCTGCGGTACGCCAGGCCTCGTTTCCATCGCCTGTTCCGTCCAAGCCCTCCCGATGAACACGACCACGCATTCTGTTTCGACCCAGCCGTTTGGCTCCCACGCGTTCCGTTGCCTCCCGATGAACACGACGCATTCCGTTGCCTCCCCATGAACATGACGCATTCCGTTGCCTCCCTATGAACACTACGCGTTCTGTTGCCTCCCCATGAACACGACGACGACATTGTTTCTCCGTTCCGACCCAGCCATGTTCACGAGCCCTAGCCATACGTATGCGCGAGTAGGCGTTCGAGACCCCGCCCATATGTACGTACGTGGCCGTATTTTCTTTCTTGCATCCTGGCCATTATGCGTACATGTACATGCTACATGTGCGCCTCTACTACGACACGTGCGCGCCTCTACTACGACACGTGCGCGCCTCTACATCCACCAGTATGTATGTACATGTTCGCGACCAGAATGACAATGCTACGTACGCTTCGACCAGGTGGGTCCCGACTGTCAGGCAATTCCTTGCGTGCGAAGATGTAGCTGGTGGGTCCCAGCAGTCAGGGGTGTGAATCGTTTTGTTTTTTTGCCCGGACGCACTTCCTTGCGTGCGAACGTGTAGCTGGTGGGTCCCAGCAGTCAGCTGGCGAATTATTTTTTTGTTTTTTTTGCCCGTATGCACTTCCTTGCGTGAGAAGGTGTAGCTGGTAGGTCCCAGCAGTCAGGGGGGAAACATTTTTTTTGCGAAATATGGTGGCCCGTCCGGTGGGTCCCCGCTGTCAGGTGGAGGAATAATTATTTTGCACGCAATAAGGAGGCACTTCCTTGCGGCCGCCGTGGACCCAGCTGTCAGCCTCTCCATGTATAGTATTCTTCCGATGGAAGTTAGTCGTTGACCACATTGACCACGCTGCGCCGAGAGCACCAGGGCGGTGGACGACGGCGAGGCCTAGGAAGGGTACGACGCAGAGCCGGGGAAGATGCGGTAGTGGATGCCCACGCGGAGAGGAGTACGACTGTACGAGGGTTTACTGGTTCGTCTGCCATCGCCAGAGAATAACAGCAGGTGTGGGTCAGTAGAGGGATGGCTAGGCTAGTGATGGGAGTACGGTGGGGCGGTGAGGCCTGCGCGGTAGCACAGCCGGCCGCAGGGAGGAGGGAGCACGCAGTCCCGCTGGCGCTTGTTTGAGCGGCTGGAGTAGGAAGAGCAGAGATTGAAGAAGCATGACGGCCGTTGGATGGACATCCAACAGTCACTGCTTGTGCGTCAACCTTCTTTTTAGGAAAGCCTCAAATCTGTGGAAAACAACATACAGCCCATCTGCCATTATTTCTAATAATTTACAGCCCATTTGCTAATTCTTAAGGTTTTTTTGTAGCCCATATTCTTTTTGTTAGCATTATAGCCCATATTGTGGCCACGGTTAAAAAATTATACGAAATTTTGCATATTTCGGTGCAGTCCGAACTGTTTTTAATCCCGAAATTTCGACTCACATTCGAACTGATTTTAAAAATAAATGTATATCAATATAAGATCCAACAAATTCTCCATGCATAAAAATTAATGTAATTTAAAATCTCGAAATGCAACAAAGGATATTTGAAACTAATTGCCGGTTTGATGTGTTTTAAAAATGTACAGCCCATTTCTCATTACTGATGGGCCATTTTCTCGGCCAACCAGATGAAAGCTCTCCTCGTCTTGAAAGATTTGCAGCCCAACAGGCCTGACAAAGCGACTTACTTCGCAAATCACAAAAAAACTGGGCTGTGGCCGTGGACCCAGTTGTCAGCCTCTCCACATACAGTACTCTTCCGATGGAATGTTGTTGACCACATTGACCACGCCGCGCCGAGAGCACCAAGGCGCTGGACGACGGCGAGGCCTAGAAAAGGGACGACATGGAGCCGGGGAAGACGTGACAGTGGATGCCCACGCGGAGAGGAGTACGACGGTACGAGGGTTTACTGGTTCGTCTACCATCACCGGAGAATAACAACATGTGTGGGTCAGTAGAGGGATGGCTAGGCCAGCGATGGGACTACGGTGGGGCGGTGAGGCTTGCGCGGTAGCACAGCCGGCCGCGGGAAGGAGGGAGCAGGCAGTCCCGCGGGTGCTTGTTTGAGTGGCTGGAGCATGAAGAGCAAAGATTGAAGAAGCACGACAGCCGTTGGATGGACATCCAACAGTCACTGCTCTCGTGTGTTGACTAAGTTGACAGGGCGTTGCGTGTGTGTCAACCTTTTTTTTATGAAAGCATACGCGTCAACCTGTAGTAGGCTCACAAGTCAGCCTCAAATCTATGGAAAACAGCAGACAACCCATCTTCCATTATTTCTAATAATGTACAACCCATTTGCTAATTCTTAAGAATTTTTTTGGAGCCCATCTTATTTTTGTTAGCATTACACCCCATATTGTGGCCACGGTTAAAAAGTATACGAAATTTTGCATATTTCGGTGCGGTCAACTATTTTTAATCCAGAAATATCGATTCACATTCAAACTATTTTGAAAAATAATTTATATAAATATAAAATCCAAATAATTGTCCACGCATAAAAATCAATGGAATTGAAAATCTTGTAATGAAAAAAATTGAAACTAATTCCCAGGTTGATGTGTTTTAAAAATGTACAGCCCATTGCTGGGCAAACCGAATGAAACTCTCCTCGTCTTGAAAGATTTGCAGCCCAGCAGGGCCGATAAAGCAAGTAGGCCTTGTTTGGGTATTTCTTAAAAAAATAGAACTGCGCTAGCCATTTTCAGCAAGAAAAAAACACAACTGGTCTCATGCTGTGGTAAACATAAATAAAACCCTGGCTAGACAGGCCACGGCCCCCGCACAGCCCCGTTGTTACCCTGATTCGTCGCTAAAACTAGTATAAATAACAACTACTTGTTCCTAAAAAAAAACTGCGCGACCTGCTGGGTCCCTGGTGTCAGCCGCTCGTAGTGTAATTCTCTCGTTTATTGACTACGTTGACAATGGTGTGAGCCCCAGATGTCCAACCATTAGGAGGAACCATATTTTTGGGCTTGTAATACAGAGGCACTTGCTTGCGTACTGCCATGACGCTGGTGGGTCCCGACTGTCATCCTCTCCACGTACAGTCATCTCCTTGTTCCTCTTGGTTGTTGACGACGTTGACAACGCAAGAGGGAGGCACACCGCGCACGGCTAGAGAACCAAGGTCGCAAGCCGGAGGACGATGGCGAGGCCTCGGACGGAATGAACAGGAGCCGTGGAAGATGCGCCGGTCCAGTCGCAGGTGGAGGGGAGTATGAGGGTTGACTGGTTCGGGTGCGGGTGTGTGTTGGGGCTGACATCGCCGGAGAATAACAAGACGTGTGGGGGAATAGAGGGAGGGAATGGCCAACGTTGGAGGGTATGTACGGTAGGGGGCGGAGGCGCAGCCAGCCATGGGATGCGGGAGCAGGTGAAGCCGACGGGGTGGTTGGGTTTGGGAGGCTGGAGGAAGAAGACAAGAGATACAAGATACACGACATATGTTGGATGTCAATCCAACGACTGGTAGGCAGAATCGTTTGTTGACTGGCTAGGCTATTTCCTCGCGGGTCACAAATGTCAGAATCCAAGTCTGTCACGGTCAGGCAGCCTTTCCTATGAAAATTTATAGCCCATTTGATGTGCTATTTCGAAATAAGTTTGTGGGTGCTGGTGGGGGCTAATCGCTTGGCTTCTGTAATGCACAGTGAGCTCAAGCAGCCGGCGAGAGTGATGTTATGTCCCTTGGTTGGGATTTGTTACAATATTTCACTCTAAATTAAATGAATGGCAAGCCATGCCTTGTTTCAAAGAAAATATGACAGTCACAGCCGAGTTGAAAAGGGTAGGAACATCTAATTCCATCTTACAAACTGTACAAAAGCACGAGGGTTAATTGTTCATCACGTTTACAAAAAACCCAGGTTGAAAAGGGCAACAACATCTAACTCCAGCACTGTTTTTGGTAGTCATAGTCAAATGGATCGGTCAGGTCCATAGAATGAACATCCTGGGTCGTAAAATTTACTGGATTATGACCACAATATGTTGTAAATAGAAGCCCGGCATGTTTAGATGCTCTTTTTCCCACCTGAAACTCCTTTTTTTTGCTCTTTGACATACCCATCCGTCAAAACCATGTTGCTGATAAACTTAAGCCTGATGGACAATAGTAACCTCGCATTCAGCAGGAAGAATGTGACAAATCTAGTGTTTGCACGGTTGGCTACATATCGTTCTAGCGTTATTGTCTTCAATCGAATCTCATGAGAAGTGAGAAAATCCCGATGCTTACGAATCCACCGATTGGTTATAACTTTCTTACCCCGTCCTGTTGCCTAAATAGACATGAAGATTGAAAACAGTTAAGGTCTAAAAAAAGAGTGTCGAAAGAGCAACAGCTGAACGGTTAATTCTAGTACACTATATGCGGGCTTCCAATGTGCGTGTGAAATTATCACCTTTATATACAACTTCTCCAGACATGGAAAGCATTGCAGCAAGCCAATAATCTTGTTCAGATCAAAACTAATCATTTGGATATATAAGATCTTGACAGAATCCAGCACCATTGATAGGCCATCCATGGAGAAACTCTTCATTGAGCATAGAACATAATATTAGTACAAAATGTGTACTCCAAGATGATATATAACTTATGGGCAGAAATTTAAAATGCAGCTTATGGTTACAAGTGTAGATGATAATATAAAGTACCTGAAGAACTGTGGAGCCAAACACCATATTGAAATGAGCACAGAGATCATGTATTACACCCAAGGTCTCCAGTTTAGGCGCAGAGAGGACGGTTATTTGCAACGGTGAATAACTAGAATCAAGGATCAACCTTTGAAGTGAAGGGGCATCTTGGATGATGAGCTGCCTTCCGTCAAAAGAAATTCCAATTCTTACAAGGTTAGGCGACTTTATTTGGAGACAACCGATTCTAACTGTGAAAACAAGCACCAAGCACTCTAGGGCAGGGCAACTGGAGTGGATGATGTTGTGCAATGAGGCCTCCGATATACGAACCCGCACAAGTGAAAGTTTCTTGAGAAATGGGAGTCGAAGGTTTAGTACCAGATTGTCTGGTAGGTAGCACAGTGCAAAGGTGGTAGTGTGGAGAGAGGAGGAAAACCGCGAGATGGACATCGGTGCTGAGGGCACAAGTTCATGGCGTTCGGTATGTGGTATGTGATTTCCAAGCGAATAGTACACCTCAAGCAGCTGTAGTTCTGTGAATTTAGGGGATTTCAGCCGGGCGTCCACCGTGCAGGGCATGGTATGCTTGCTCAGGTAGCATGACGGGATGCAGAGGATTTGAACGGAGCCCTAGTGGGAGGAGATGATGGCTCTGGGGATTTCAAAATCATTGAAGAGAGATAGCTAACGACAGTCAAGATTAAGGGGCACGGCGTGCCATAGAGGGCGCCACCGAATTGAGAGGACTTGGGTGCGTCAGCAATCCTTGGTGGGGAGAAGCGAGATGATCTCCCCAAGGACGGCGTTCGGGAGATCGCTGATGCGGTCCACCCGAGATTCTACGGGTTCCTGGGATCCGGTGGGGGCGGGGTCGCCGCTTCTCCCCGCGCTGCGGGTGCGGGATCTACAACAGGCGTCACCGCTGGCAGGAGCCTCGTCTTCTTGTCGCTGGGGTCAGTCGACTCCATTTTCCTCAAGGGCGTCGCGTCGTGCTCATGGATTTGAGCAGAGTAACGAATGACGAGCCTAGTTGTAGTGCGAGTGAAGAAGAAGGGGGGCTGAGGTTTTTTCTGTAGTAGTGAGGAAGAAGGGGAGCTGGGGTTTTCTGTAGGAGTGAGGTGAGGAATTTGGGGGTATGAGTGGAGCGAGCTGACATGAGGTGGGTGCGAGCGAGGGGGAAGAAGAGCACCCAGGGTTTTTTGGGGGGCGGTGTGCTGGGTGTGGGTAGCACCTCTCATTCAGTAAATATAGGGCTTTTGAATTGATTTTACTATTTACCTAGTGTAGATGGGCTGTTTTGTCTTGGGCCCAGTGAAACAATTACTACTAGTACAGTGGAGACACTCTACAACTACCCAGAAAAACAATTACTACTAGTACAGTGGAGACACTCTACTGCTTCTGGCTCCTCCTAGGTCATTGAAATGTCTCCCTCTACTGAATGTCGTTATACTTTTGTTCACCGACATGCGGGCCATGCAGCGCGCGCGCTCTCCACCAAATTAGAAGGCAGTATGCAGGTGGAGAGTAAACCCGGTGGTAGCACGGCAGTAACGAGCCATCGAATCACAACCCCCCCCCCCCTGTAGTCTAAGTTTGACGGACGAAGCAACCATCATTTCACTCTTCGTTGAATCCCCTTCTCACTCACCGTCTTCAAGAAAGGCAACACTCGCATCTGCCACTTTTCTTCTCTCCCAACGAAGGGATGGTAAGCGGATCCGTGATGTTGGTATATTTTCGGTCAGAGAAAAAAAAGAACTTTTTCAAAGCAGTAACCGATCCTCACTCTCTTTTTTGTTTCATTGTCATTGCGATTGTGTTTTCCTTTCAGTGGTCTCCTAGTATTCGTCAGTTTCATGATGGACCAAGGAGAACCAGGCAAAGATCTGCCGATATTGGAGCAGACGCGGGAGGCTGAACCCCACGAGACAGAGAGCTCCAAGAAGATGGAGGCAGCCACCGAGCCAACCCCAGATACGCTCACAGCCACTACTGAGATGGCCAACGCCCCGTTTGAGGTTACAACCCCCGTGGCACTGCAGGAGCAGTTTTCCCCCTTCGAGGATGTGTCCCCCCCCCCCCGCTGAGCTGCCCAAGATGATTTTCTTCTTTGCCGATCTCGATTGTGGTTTTTCATCTAAGTATGTGGTGATTAATAAGGCAAAATTTTATTACCTTCGATGCCATGCGATACATAGTGGTTTAAATAACTTCTGGTTCTTATACTGAAAAGTAATTCAGAATTTGTTTATGTTTCAATTAGAACCCTGATGCAGACAAGGATTATGTGGTTGTACATGTCACTCGCTATGAGGCGGATGACCTGAATATACGCACTGGGAAAACAAAGTTCTTACGCTGTTGGATCCTGGAAGGTTTTTTCGGTTATACCAATGAAGAGTTGTATTCCAGCCTCACCGTTGTCAGGCGTGTTGTCTAGGGTGTACTGAAGCACAAGAATTTCAAAGCTACTCCTTCGTTTGTGAGGCATACTGTTCTTGTCAAGCTTACGCAGAAAGATGACGTGGCATGCCTCCACAAACAAGTTTATCAGTGGCAAGGCCACAAGGTTGTCTTCATGAAGGTTCACTGGATTGAGCTGCTGCCGGACGTCCTCGATGATGTTCATGGCAAGGTCCGTCTTGTGTCCAGCCCAAATTAGATCGAGGCATGAAATAGTTGCCCCAGCTAGTGTTTAGTAGTAGTTTGGATTGTGTCTAATTATCCGAACCTTGCCTGTTATCGACCCCTCTGGGGCTAGTACTCTGTTTGAATCCGTCTATGGGAACTGCTGCTACTTTTGTGTGCCCGTGAATCATGTGAGAACCATCGTAATTCTTGCCGAAACAGATGCGTCCTCACTAGTTTTTTCATGAATATGGCATGGTAAGACATAAGTTGTCACGGTTTATCATACGAGCAGTGTGTGTTTTGATGAAATAGAGCACTCATTCGAGAACTGTGCGCCGACGTATACATAAGTACTTGTAAACACCGTTGGTGCTACCCCACTTGTAAGCAGTTGTGCAAAACATGGCACATTGGCTCAGCTCGCTTCAACACTAGGCTATCGACCAGCTAACAATCAACAATCTGCTGTCTGCGTTTCAAAAAAAACAATGTGATGTCTGACATATAAGCAACTAGGTATCTTGTTACAGTGATTCATGCAGTTAATTGAGGCCACAATGTAATAAATTGCAAACATTCACACGCTAGTCCAGCGCTCATGTGGAACACTCACATTAAACTCGTCTTCATAAAAAACTTGAAAAGCATAAGTTAAGCAATTTTATACATCTCAATGATTCATAGAACATAAGAAACATATACTAGTTCACAGCAAAAGACAAAGTTGTGAGAAGGTTGACAAATCAGGAAAAAACAAGCAAGGCTTCTCTGAGCAAAGGGCCTCCCGGCAGGCTTAAATTTCCTGGAGTTCACTCTGGTTTTTTCTTGTTGCCACCATCCAGGGTTAGGTTCTCTCATTCCAGAATAACCAATTATAATTGTGGTCTTAGCTGGAATGCTGAACTGAACCATGCAGTGTACTGACCAGTTGAAATGCTTGTGCATTCCACTAAATTTAAGCACCATTATTTGCAGAAATAAGCAGACCACAATGCCTCTTGTCTGCGCACCTGTCCAAAAAACCGCCGTGCAGCCGTGCCAGCTAGTCCTCGGTCCGTGGAAGAACTGGCATAAAGTGCATTCCAGACTAGGATGCAGTTGTTTTTGCTCGTCCCTGCACTGCAACCAGGAAGTAAAACGTTACGAATTAGCTTCTTTTAGATTGCGTTGGTCATTCTACCTTAGTTACTACCAATGTAGGAATACCTTGAAGACTGGAGGTTAGACGATAGCAACAAGGGATGGCCATCTCATTTTGCGCAGTTGTACTAAAACTGAGGTGTGTTCTTTTGATTGCGCGGATAGAAACGATACAGATACAGACATCCCGAAACGATATGGAGACAGACATCCCTGTTTGCGCAAATACGAAATACGGTTATTTAAACAGTGACAGATATTTGCAGTGGCATATGATTAACAGCAGCATCTATTGTGTTATAATTGGCACTAGATTGACAGTGTGAAGAGTCCTTAAGTAAGTAGCATCACATCACATCAACAATGCCACCAGATTAACATGCAGAACAATAGCATTAATATTATTGTCATGAGAGTAGAACATGGTCAGTAAATGTGCAATCAAATTTGTGCAGTTCCACTAGGATGAAGCAATGTTAGCGGTGTGAGAGTTAAGTGTAACTGCAAAAACACAATTCATGGGAAATAAAGCAAGATAGAAGGACTTCATAAAATGGTGGTGGCATTGCTTCAATTTATCGACGGCACTAGACCATACTTATAGTGACATTAGGTGGCATTGCTTAATGCTTCATGTGATTTTACATTAACGGTAGCAATATGGGCGTAGGGACAGCAAGGGCATAAAGTGGTGAGGCAGATGTGGCTGCCAAGAGCGGCAAACACTCAGGCAGCATGTTTGCATTTGTCCCATTTTTTATCTCCTCGGCGACATTTTCCTATGTGAGCACAGGAAATCTAGACCTGCTCATTCTCATTTGCGTTGTCCCCGAACACCCGTCACTTTCTTTCCTTTTTCAACCAAGAGATAGGTCCACTTCCCCCACCCCTCGCCATCCACCATGCTTTCTTCATCTTTTCAACCAAGAGACCGGTTGGGTAGCCAGTATCTACTACTTTCCCCCGTTTCCTCTTAGAACCAAGTCCTAGATTCATACTACAGCTTTCCCACTTTCTTCCCTGTTTGAACCAACTCTTAGAGTCGATTGTATGAACTAGCTTTACCTCTAATAATAGTAAAAGTCTAGGTGGCTTTGGAACAGCGAACGGAAGTAGAAAAAGATCCACACGAAGGGAGCTGGGGAAGTAGAGCAAGGCAGGTTTCGAAGGAATATATACCTGAGGGTCGTCGGCATGTGGCAAAGACGGCGTCGGGAGGCTGCATCTTGGCAACGATACCGCAGGGAGGAAGAAGGGGTCGGAGGCACTCCCGAGCCGGCGCTCTCTCCGAGAGAACGGCACGGCCGCCGATCGGGACGCGCGGGAAGCCGTTGGTCTCCTCCCTCGCCACCGACGACAGCGTGAACGATGCACCTACACCCCTGCCCCGGTCGAGGTTGTCCGGCCGGATTTGTGACCAGCCGTGAGCTGCGAGAGAGTGTGGCCACCGATGTATTGCTTAGATGTGGAGAGCATGAGCGAGTGAACGAGAGGAACCCTAGTAAAGCAAGCGCTAAGGCTCCTGCTTATATATATAGTGGAGTGATTTTATTGTACCAGCTTCAAAAAAATGTGCTCCTACATGTACTAGTGAGTGGGTGTGAGAGAAATAGTGCGTGCGAGCACCACTTCTCTTCATGAGAGTACAATATTCTATGCCCAAAGAACGTTCGCCGCAAGAGTAATAGTATAAGTGTGTGACGTGTGAGCTAAAATAAAATGTGCGCGATGTCTTTTGTTTTTTAGAAGTTCTGAGGGTAGGGTGTGAAGAGCACATATGTGTGTGACGTCTACCTGCAGATAGACGGTGGGTGTGACGTGCGAGTCTGTGAGAGGACTCGGGAGAGTCGTGACTCGTGAGGGTGCGTGTGCATGAGAGGGAGGGGCACGTATCAATGCAATGCATGTGTCCATAAATCATTATCCGACAAACATTCGCCACAAGCCTTTTCCTGACGAACCAGTGCATATAGCTTTATTGAAAATTCAAACCTCGCAAACTTTTACCGAGTTTTCATGTACCAAATTACACATGTAGAATACCCTGTATATATCATTTCATTCATCTTCGAGAGGTAACTATAAATATGGGGGAGGAGTCAACAAAATAAGACCATCATATCACCCGAATCAATTTCAACCATCCTTTGGTGTCGAGGAATATCATAGGAACTCTATATGATACAATTTTTATAGGATTTTTTCCTTTAGAGCCAATTGGTTCATAGGAATAGATTCATATACTCCACATTTCAAAGGAAATAAACATGATATCATTTCTATAGCTTTAGAGCCACTTGGTTCAAATGAATGGATTCCTATACTCCCTTAGTTTCAAAGAAAAATAAACATTAGCGTATATTCAATAGAAAAGTTCCTATGGTCTGAACCAAATTACATATCTTTTCTAATCCCTCCTCATAGGAATTGAGATACATGTCATCTCTAGATTCAATAGAAAAGTTCCTATGATGTGACCAAATGACATCTCTTTTCCAATCCCTACTCATAGGAATTGAGATGCTCCATGTCATCTCTTTCCCTACAACTTCCATGTATACATCTTCTATTCCTAAATAGATAGTACAACCCACTAGTAGCTTTTTTCCAAAACATGCAACTATGGCACAAGAACTATATAGTGTGCCAATAACTTTGAAAGATGGTCGCTGGATGAAGCTAATTCGATAGTGCACAGATGGCGAATCCGAGCACTACTGGCCGTTGGATATCATCAACATTCCACCAGATCTGCCACATGTACAATTTCGAAGACTCCATGGTTGAACTTAAGCATAATGCGCAAACCTCAAAACACAAGCACTTCTCCTTTGTTCTAGAATCTTCTGTATCATAATTGTTTTTTTTCTAAATGAATTGCCATTATTTGTTTTTTACTTTATGCTTTACAATGCACAACCCCATGAATCTTAACTTTTTTATAAAACTAATTGATTTTAAATGAGATGAAATATAAGAACTAAACAAACATCTACATCATGCATATATGACTCAAAGCTTTACATGCTATAGTGTGTATTTACTCATAATTTGGTTTCAAAATCTCATGCGTTCAATGCATCATTGCCTTTCGGTCGAACCTACGTCCACAATTTTTTGTACGTACTATATCTCCACTGATCCCTAAACACAAAATGCTGCCTCGTTCCCGTAAAACCAAGCGGCCCACACATGTGTCGACTCGAACCCGTTTACTATGACATGGCCCCGCACGCCGTAGTAGTCCTACAAATCCTACCGCCGCACTCATCATCGGTTTTCTTCAAGAGGACGAGGGAGAAGCCGATTTGTAGTGGAGGCGCTTTCAAAAAAAGGATATGTAGTGGAGACCCCTACCCTAGGATGCCCTAGGTAGCTGCCGCAGGCATCATTGTTTTCTATTTTCTTTATGCTCTTGCGCCCTAGAGTGAAATGATGGTTGCTTCATCCGTCCAGCTTAATGTGGGCCCTAGAGTGAAATGATGGTTGCTTCGTCCGTCCAGCTTAATGCGGGAAAGGTGGGGCTTTGTGATTTGACCCCTCGTCGCTCATTTTCTACTACTGCATCGCTATGACAGGGGTGCCCCCAGTTCCAACCGCTGCTCTGAACTATAATTTCGTGCATCGCACGTGGAATAAGACGGTGGATGAGCCACATGTCGGCCAAAGGGGTCCTGTTAAGTGTGTCGCCATTTCGTGTGCGGACTGACCCTGCTTGAGTTGCTACGCCAACACGACTGGAGCAGCCTACCACTTGGTTTTGCTCCTTGGTGAACCCCGACTATATTGATCTAAAAAGATACGTGCTGAACTACCCTCTCCGTCTCGTTTTTTTATTTTTAGGCGTCTCAGTTTATAGGGCGTGCACGTAGTTCTAGGTCATCCATTTGACTAACTAAATATGAGTTACTAGTATGTCACAAAAAGTACTACCATATCATTGGATTCTTAAGCGGATGTAGTTGTATTTAAAAGTCGAGGGCGGGGCTTTTCTTGCGCGGTAGGCGGGGCAGTTCCACCTAGTCGGTTCGACGGAGACGCGGGAAGACGAGGGAGCAGGCTGCTGCAAATGTAGGGCCGTGTGATTTGACAGTGAGCTACTGCTGGACAGGTGGGGCCTCCTGATTTGACTTGCCATTATAATTTTAACTGCAGCGCTACAACCGGCGTGAGTCTCCCGATTCCTTACCACCTCCATACAGGTGCCTCTCCCAATGCTCCACCATGTAGTAGAGGTTGGCTCTTGCATGAAAGCCCACTTCTCCACTTTTTCCTTGCCTCTATTTCCTCCACATATGCAAAAATGCCATGTAAAGCGCACTATTGTACTTACTTTTACTTGCTCCTACAGGTGCTAAGCTTGCCACATAGGCATAAAGTCTGATGTGGCAAGTTAACAAGAAGAGAGAGACTAGTTTGGTGACCCAAGGAAGAAACAGTGCTAAGCGCGTGTACCTAGGTGAAAAGACAATTTTGAGTCTATAGCTAATTAAATGAAGCAAACTTAGCAACACCATTTCATTGGAAGAGGTCACTCCTTGGCAAATGCAATAAATACTAGTACTCCCTGTGTTCTAGTGTCAAAAACATTCTAATATTATGGGACGGAGGGAGTACGAAGAAAGAGATAGAGAGGAGTAAAAAATATACACTTATAGCCAACCTTATAGCTAACCTTGTTGTAGTATGAGTGACTAAGTGATGACTATGTATGACATGCCAACATCAGATAGCCTAACGCACCATGTTAAATCTCCAAAGGCGCGACCGCACGAGCGACGCGAGGGTCGTGGTAGGCGCGGACATGATACGGGCATTTGGCAGCCTTGGATCTGAGATCAAATGGTCGCATGCTAAGTTGCTGAAAATTTGCAGCATAACCCTCCAGGATAGGATATTCACCCATAGGTCTAGAATCACGCCATGCAACTGTTCGATCTCAGATCCAAGGGCTCTCGGAAGCCCGTATCATGCGAGAATGGAAAGCCACTACCCTGCCATTCGCACGCTGGCAGTTTGCTCTGGAGGACCTGTTCTGCCGGGGACACTTCCCTCTGGGAAGGGGAAATCATCACCAACGATCCTCTCATCGGAAGGGGGTCAATCTCCATCGACATCTTCACCAGCACCATCTCCTCTCAAAACCCTAGTTCATCTCTTGTATCCAATCTTGTATCAAAACCACAAATTGGTACCTATGGGTTGCTAGTAGTGTTGATTACTCCTTGTAGTTGATACTAATTGGTTTACTTGGTGGAAGATCATATGTTCAGATCCTTTATGCATATTATTACTCCTCTAATTATGAACATGAATATGCTTTGTGAGTAGTTACGTTTGTTCCTGAGGACATGGGTGAAGTCTTGCTATTAGTAGTCATGTGAATCTGGTATTCGTTCGATATTTTGATGAGATGTATGTTGTATTTCCTCTAGTGGTGTTATGTGAACGTCGACTACATGACACTTCACCATTATTTGGGCCTAGAGGATGGCATAGGGAAGTAATAAGTAGATGATGGGTTGCTAGAGTGACAGAAGCTTAAACCCTAGTTTATGCGTTGCTTCGTTAGGGGTTGATATGGACCCATATGTTTAATGATGTGGTTAGGATTACCTTAATCCTCCTTTTTGTAGTTGCGGATGCTTGCAATAGGGGTTAATCATAAGTGGGATGCTTGTCCAAGTTAGGGCAGTACCCAAGTGTCGGTCCACCCACATATCAAATTATCAAAGTACCGAACGCGAATCTTATGAACGTGATGAAAACTAGCTTGACGATAATTCCCAATGTGTCCTCGGGAGCTCCTTTCTCATTATTAGATTTTTCCAGGCTTATCCTTTGCTACATAAAGGATTGGGCCACCTTGCTGCACTTTATTTACTTTATTTAGTTTTTGCTCGTTACTATTTATCTTATCACAAAACTATCTATCACCTACCATTTCAGTGCTAGAAGAGAAAACCTTACTGAAAACCGCTTATCATTTCCTTCTGCTCCTCGTTGGGTTCGACACTCTTACTTATCGAAAGGACTACGATAGATCCCCTACACTTGTGGGTCATCAAGACTCTTTTCTGGCGCCATTGCCGGGGAGTGTAGCGCTTTTCGTGAGTGGAACTTGGTAAGGAAACATTTATATAGTGTGCTGAAATTTTTGTTACTTGTTACTATGGAAACTAATCCTTTGAGGGGCTTGTTCGGGGCATCTTCGCCCCGACCAGTAGAGCAAAGAGTTGCACCTATTACAGTCGAAGAAAAGACTATTACATATGGTGATCCTATTATTCCTACTGCTTATGTTGAAAAACCTCCTTTTCCTGTTAGGATAAAAGATCATGTTAAAGCTTCGACTGTTGTTTGTAAGAGTAATACTAGGACCTATACACCTCCTGAGCAAATTAATGTTGAACCTGATATTGCTATGATTAAAGATCTCTTGGATGAGGACTTAGATGGGCATGTTATCTCTTTCTTGGGTGAAACTGCTAATATTGCTAGACCCGATACTAAGACACGTAGACCTGTTGTAGGCGCGCCTGTTATTTCTGTTAAAATAGGAGATCATTGTTATCATGGCTTATGTGATATGGGTGCTAGTGCTAATGCGATACCTTATGATCTTTATAAAGACATTATGCACGATATTGCACCTGTTGAATTAGAAGACACTGATGTTACTATTAAGCTTGCTAATAGGGACACCATTAAACCTATTGGGATTGTTAGAGATGTTGAAGTCTTGTGTGGGAAGATTAAATACCCTGCTGATTTTCTTGTTCTTGGTTCCCCACAAGATGATTTTTGTCCCATTATTTTGGGTAGACCCTTCTTGAATACTGCTAGTGCTAAGATTAATTGTGAAAATAATATTGTCACTGTTGGCATAGATGGTATGTCTCATGAGTTTAATTCCGCTAAGTTTAGTAGACAACCTCGTGAAAGGGAACCACCTAGTAATGATGAAATTATTGGTCTTTCTTCCATTTCTATTCCTCCAACTGATCCAATAGAACAATATTTGTTAGACCATGAAAACGATATGTTTATGAAGGAAAGGGAAGAAATAGATGAAGTGTTCCTTAAATAAGAACCTATGCTAAAACATAACCCTCCCGTTGAAATTCTTGGGGATCCCCCTCCACCCAAGGGTGATCCAGTGTTCGAACTCAAACCCTTACCTGATAATCTCAAGTATGCTTATCTTGATGAAAAAGAAATATATCTTGTTATTATTAGTGCTAAACTTTCAGAGAAAGAAGAAGAAAGATTATTGAAAACTCTGGAGAAGCACCGAGCTGCTATTGGATATACTCTGGATGATCTTAAGGGCATTAGTCCCACATTATGTCAACACAAAATTTCAGTGGAGAAAGATGTTAAACTAGTTAGAGATCCTCAAAGATGATTAAAATCCTAAAATGAAGGAGGTGGTAAGAAAGGAGAATCTAAAACTCCTTGAGGCAGGTATTATTTATCCCGTTGCTGATAGTGAATGGGTAAGCCCTGTCCATTGTGTCCCTAAAAAGGGAGGTATTACCGTTGTTCCTAATGATAAAGATGAATTGATCCCACAAAGAATTATTACAGGATATAGGATGGTAATTGATTTTCGTAAGTTAAATAAAGCTACTAAGAAAGATCATTACCCTTTACCTTTTATTGATCAAATGCTAGAAAGGCTATCCAAACACACACATTTTTGCTTTCTAGATGGTTATTCTGGCTTCTCTCAAATACCTGTGGCCGCGAAGGATCAATCTAAAACTACTTTTACTTGCCGTTTTGGTACTTTTGCTAATAGACATATGCCTTTTGGTTTATCTAATGCACCTGCTACCTTTCAAAGATGCATGATGGCTATATTCTCTGATTTTTGTGAAAATATTTGTGAGGTATTCATGGATGACTTCTCCGTCTATGGGTACTCTTTTGATGATTGTTTGAGCAACCTTGATCGAGTTTTGCAGAGATGTGAAGACACTAGTCTCGTCCTGAATTGGGAAAAGTGTCACTTTTTGGTTAATGAAGGCTTTGTCTTGGGGCACAAGATCTCCGAGAGAGATACTGAAGTTGATAAAGCTAAAGTTGATGCTATTGAAAAGATGCCATGTCCCAAGGACATAAAAGGTATAAGAAGTTCCCTTGGTCATGCCGGTTTTTATAGGAGGTTCATTAAAGACTTTTATAAAATCCCTAGGCCTCTGACTAATTTATTGCAAAAAGATATTACTTTTGTCTTTGATGATGATTGTGTAGAAGCATTTGAAACACTTAAGAAAGCTTTGATCACAGCACCTATTGTTCAGCCACCTGATTGGAATTTACCTTTTGAAATTATGTGTGATGCTAGTGATTATGCTGTAGGTGCTGTTTTAGGGCAAAGAGTCGATAAGAAATTGAATGTTATCCAGTATGCTAGTAAGACTCTTGATTCTACCTAGAGAAATTATGCTACTACTGAAAAAGAGTTCTTAGCAGTTGTATTTGCATGTGATAAGTTTAGACCTTATATTGTTGATTCCAAAGTTACTTTTCACACTGATCATGCTGCTATTAAATATCGTATGGAAAAGAAAGATGCTAAGCCTAGACTCATTAGATGGGTTCTCTTGCTCCAATAATTTGACTTGCATATTATTGATAGAAATGGAGCTGAGAACCCCATTGCAGACAACTTGTCTAGGTTAGAGAATGTTCTTGATGACCCACTGCCTATTAATGATAGTTTTCCTGATGAACAATTAGCGGTTGTCAATGCTTCTCGTACTGCTCCTTGGTATGCTGATTATGCTAATTACATTGTTGCTAAATATATACCGCCTAGTTTCACATACCAGCAAAAGAAAAAGTTCTTTTATGATTTAAGACATTACTGCTGGGATGATCCACACCTTTCTAAAGAAGGAGTAGATGGTATTATTAGACGTTGTGTGCCTGAGCATGAACAGGAACGAATCCTACGCAAGTGTCACTCTGAATCTTATGGAGGACACCACACTGGAGATAGAATTGTACACAAGGTACTACAATCTGGTTTTTATTGGCCTACTCTCTTCAAAGATGCTCGAAAGTTTGTCTTATCTTGTGATGAATGTCAAAGAATAGGTAACATTAGTAGATGTCAAGAAATGCCTATGAATTATTCTCTTGTTATTGAACCGTTTGATGTTTGGGGCTTTGATTATATGTGACCTTTTCCTGCCTCTAATGGTTATGCACATATTTTAGTTGTTGTTGATTACATTACTAAGTGGGTAGAAGCTATTCCAACTTATAGTGCTGATCATAACACTTCTATTAAAATGCTTAAAGAAGTTATTTTTCTGAGGTTTGGAGTCCCTAGATATCTTATGGCTGATGGTGGTTCACACTTTATTCATGGTGCTTTCCATAAGATGCTTGCTAAGTATGATGTCAATCATAGAATTGCATCTCCTTATCACCCGCGGTCTAGTGGTCAAGTAGAATTGAGCAATAGAGAGCTCATATTAATTTTGCAAAAGACTGTGAATAGATCTAGAAAGAATTGGTCCAAAAAACTTGATGATGCATTATGGGCCTATAGAACTGCATACAAAAATCCTATGGGTATGTCTCCATATAAGATGGTTTATGGAAAAGTATGTCATTTACCTCTTGAACTTGAACATAAAGCATATTGGGCTATTAAAGAGCTCAATTATGACTTCAAACTTGCCGGTGAGAAGAGGTTGTTTGATATTAGCTCACTTGATGAATGGAGAACCCAAGCATATGAGAATGCCAAGCTTTTCAAAGAAAAAGTCAAATGCTGGCATGATAAGAGGATACAAAAGCGTGAGTTTAACGTAGGAGATTATGTGTTATTATTCAACTCTCGTTTAAGATTTTTTACAGGAAAACTTCTCTGAAAATGGGAAGGTCCCTACGTTATCGAGGAGGTCTATCGTTCTGGTGCTATAAAAATCAACAACTTCAAAGGCACAAATCCGAGGGTGGTAAACGGTCAAAGAATTAAACATTATATTTCAGGTAATCCTATCAATGTTGAAACTAATATTGTTGAAACCATAACCCCCGAGGAATACATAAGAGACACTTTCTAGAACGTTCCAGACTCCAAAAAGGCATAGGTACGTGGTACGGTAAGTAAACCGACTCCAAAACAACTCTAATGGCAATTTTTATCAGTTTTGGATTATTTAAGATTTTTAGGAAGAAAGAAGTAGTCCGAAAGGGACACGAGGCTCCCACGAGAGAGGAGGCCGCCCCCCCCCCTGTAGGGCGCGCCCCCTGTCTCGTGGGCACCTCGTGTGCCTCCCGGACTCCATTTTCTTGTATGTTATGTATGTTGGTTGGTAAAAATTCATTATATATACTCCCGAAGGTTTTTACCACCGTATCATGCAAATATCCTTTGTTTTCATTTCGAGTTGTTTCTGTTGCAGATTTAGAGCACCATGACTTCTCCCTCCTCCAACAACGAAGACAAGGATGCTTGGCTATTGAAGATAGAGTTGAAAAGAGAGGAACCAGAAGAAATCAACAAGGATGAAGGGATCAAGAAGGCTATGGAGGTTCAATCTCCGGTGGTGAAAGAAGAAGACATCCCTCAACCTTTACCTAACCTTTTCACTCCAATAGAGATTGAAGCTTTCAAGATGATTGAGTTAGCCCACATACAGAACAAGTATCTCACACAGGAGAATATTTTGTTGAAGGATCATATTGCTGGGCTCAAGGGCATTATCCGTAAGTTGGAGGAGCTTTTATGCTCGATGTGCGATTATCCACCATCATCATCACCACCTCCATCACCTCCGAAGAAATAATCACATGGGTATGGGCACTCCCCTTGGCAACTGCCAAGCTTGGGGGAGGTGCCCCGGTATAGTATCACCATCACACTCCTATCTTTACCGCTTTATTTCGTTTGATCCTTTTAGTAGTATCTTGATCTAATAGATTGAAGTTTTGATATCAAGTAGTTTTGAGTTTTGCATTGTGATGTCTTTATGTAAGCGAGTCCGTGTGCTATCTATAATAAAGATTAGTGTTGAGTCAACGGCTTTGCTATGTTGCTATGATCTTGAGAAACTAGAAAGAACAAAAGATTTCATATTGATCTTATGGATAGTGATAACTTCACACATAGAAAGTATGAGGCATAAAAATTGTTGAGAGTTGATGAACGTAGCCTTGGTCATCGTTGCAATTAAGAGGAAGTGATAAGGAAAGAGGGGTTCACATATAGATATATTATCTTGGACATCTTTTATGATTGTGAAGCACTCATTAAGTATGACATGCTAAAAGAGTTGATGTTGGACAAGGAAGACAACGTAATGGTTTATGTTTTCCGACATCTCAGTTAAAGTATATTGTCATTGACCTTCCAAACATGTTGAGCTTGCCTTTCCCCCTCTTGCTAGCCAAATTCCTTGCACCAAGTAGATATACTACTTGTGCTTCCAAATATCCTCAAACCCAGTTTTGCCATGAGAGTCCACTATACCTACCTATGGATTGAGTAAGATCCTTCAAGTAAGTTGTCATCGGTGCAAGCAATAAAAATTGCTCTCTAAATATGTATGACTTATTAGTGCAGAGAAAATAAGTTTTGTACGAACTTGTTGTGGAAGTAATAAAAGCGACAAATTGCATAATAAAGGTCCACATACAAGGGGCAATATAAAGTGACGTTCTTTTGCATTAAGATTTCGTGCATCAACCCTAAATGCGCATGACAACCTCTGCTTCCCTCTGCGAAGGGACTATCTTTTACTTTTTGCTTGAGTCAAGGTGATCTTCACCTTTCGCTTTTTCATTTTATCCTTTGGCAAGCTCCTCGTGTTTGAAAGATCATGATACATATATCCAATTGGATGTAAGTTGGCATAGGCTATTATTGTTGACATCACCTAAAGGTGAATACACTGGGAGGCAACACAATAAGACCCTATCTTTCTCATTGTCCGTCTGAAACTCTATAACCACAAGTATTGCGTGAGTGTTAGCAATTATGGGAGACTACGAGATAATTGAGTATGTGAGCTTGTTGAAAAGCTTTATTATTGACTCTTTCTGATATTACGATAAATTGCAATTGCTTCAATGACTGAGATTA
The DNA here is from genome assembly GCF_018294505.1 of Triticum aestivum. Taxonomy (NCBI): domain Eukaryota; kingdom Viridiplantae; phylum Streptophyta; class Magnoliopsida; order Poales; family Poaceae; genus Triticum; species Triticum aestivum. The sequence continues at coordinate 641,033,219 of NC_057813.1, forward strand.
TAGTTTGTTAGTTCCCAATGAAGTTTATGAACCATACTTGACATTGTGAATTGCTTATTACTTGACCATAGGAAATCATAGGACAAAATCTATATGTGTTGCTGTTATTAGAATGATCATGATGCCCTCATGTCCGTATTTTATTTTTATCGACACCTCTATCTCTAAACATGCGGACATATTTTTCGATTTCGGCTTTCGCTTGAGGACAAGCGAGGTCTAAGTTTGGGGGAGTTGATACGTCCATTTTGCATCATGCTTTTATATCAATATTTATTGCATTATGGGCTGTTATTACACATTATATCTCAATACTTATGGCTATTCTCTCTTATTTTACAAGGTTTACCATGAAGAGGGGGAATGCCGGCAGCTGGAATTTTGCCTGGAAAAGGAGCAAACGTTGGAAACCTATTCTGCACAACTCCAAAAGTCCAGAAACTCCATGAAACAACTTTTTGGATTTATTAAGAATTTATGAGCGAAAGAAATAGGCCAGGGGGCCCACACCCTGTACAGGAGACAGGCGGGTGCGGCCCCCTGGTGGGCCTCCGGCATCCATCTTCTGCTCTATCATCACTCTTTCCCTGGAAAAAATCGTGGGCAAGCTTACGGGACGAAACTCCGCCGCCACGAGGCGGAACCTTGGTGGAATCAATCTAGGGCTCTGGAGGACCTGTTCTGCCGGGGACACTTCCCTCCGGGAGGGGGAAATCATCACCAATGATCCTCTCATCGGAAGGGGGTCAATCTCCATCGACATCTTCACCAGCACCATCTCCTCTCAAAACCCTAGTTCATCTCTTGTATCCAATCTTGTATCAAAACCACAAATTGGTACCTATGGGTTGCTAGTAGTGTTGATTACTCCTTGTAGTTGATACTAATTGGTTTACTTGGTGGAAGATCATATGTTCAGATCCTTTATGCATATTATTACTCCTCTAATTATGAACATGAATATGCTTTGTGAGTAGTTACGTTTGTTCCTGAGGACATGGGTGAAGTATTGCTATTAGTAGTCATGTGAATTTGGTATTCGTTCGATATTTTGATGAGATGTATGTTGTCTTTCCTCTAGTGGTGTTATGTGAACATCGATTACATGACACTTCACCATTATTTGGGCCTACAGGAAAGCATAGGGAAGTAATAAGTAGATGATGGGTTGCTAGAGTGACAGAAGCTTAAACCCTAGTTTATGCGTTGCTTCGTTAGGGGTTGATATGGACCCATATGTTTAATGTTGTGGTTAGGTTTACCTTAATACTCCCTTTTGTAGTTGCGGATGCTTGGAATAGGGGTCAATCATAAGTGGGAGGCTTGTCCAAGTTAGGGCAGTACCCAAGTGTCGGTCCACCCACATATCAAATTATCAAAGTACCGAACGCGAATCTTATGAACGTGATGAAAACTAGCTTGACGATAATTCCCAATGTGTCCTCGGGAGCTCCTCTCTCATTATTAGATTTGTCCAGGCTTATCCTTTGCTACATAAAGGATTGGGCCACCTTGCTACACTTTATTTACTTTATTTAGTTTTTGCTCGTTACTATTTATCTTATCACAAAACTATCTATCACCTACTATTTCAGTGCTTGAAGAGAAAACCTTAGTGAAAACCGCTTATCATTTGCTTCTGCTCCTCGTTGGGTTCGACACTCCTACTTATCGAAAGGACTACGATAGATCCCCTACACTTGTGGGTCATCAAGTACAAGGTTAGAACCATCACCGGCGATGAGTTCGACGTCATCTACACCCGTTCTTCCGCGATGGTGAAAGGATGCCTTTCTCGCTTCAGACGCATGTTCGAAGACTCAGATGATGAGCGGGTTGCTGGGCTAGATGTTGAGTACACCACAGTCTTGGGACGAGAGAAGGATCTAAAGGACGAAGAGAGGAAGAAGCACGCCGTGATCCAGGTTTGCGTGCATGACTTATGCTTGGTCTACCACATATGCCATGCGGACGTTGAATGCCTGGATTTTAAGGACTTCCTCGAGAGCAACCTAGTCAAATTCGTTACTGTAGACTTTGGTAACGACAAAGAAGTCCTGTGTCGGATAGGCCTCGTTGTAGGCAACACCTTCGACCTCCAGAAGAATCGCTGGTGT